>NC_050446.1:87790891-88017847 GCF_903995425.1 Onychomys torridus | reverse complement strand
AATTGTCTTGATTGCCTTAATTAATTTGGGAAGACCCAGCCAGAAGGTGGGGGCACCATTTCTGGATTTGGGGTCCTGGACAGTGTAAGTCCAGAGAAAAACAGCTGAGCACTAAGTCTGCATGAACTCCCTTCTCTTTTCGTCTTGGCAGTAGATATGATGGGACTAGCTGCTTCAAGCCCCTGCTACTCTACTTCCCTGAGAGATGGACTGTAACCTGGAATGGCAAGCTCCAATAAAACCCTTTCTCCCCTAAGTTGCTTTGGGTCAGTATGTTATCACAGAAATGGAAACGGAAATGGAACTAGCACACCAATCCAAAATGTCTCTAGTAGTCTCCACTTAGCTCTTGCATGAGTAGATGAGGCTAGAGTTTTATGCTCATCTCCAAAACAAAGTATGGATGGATGGCATAGTCTCTGGACCTTCCAAGAAGCAGATGCTAACACACACTTAGATGTACAAGAAAGATGTTGGAGGGAAGTACTTTAAAGTAGAAAGGGAAGATATCAGGAATAGTCAAAGGGAACCTTTAGGCCAGGACTCTTGTGAAAGAGCAGGAAAGTAGAATTGTATAAGAACCTCAAACTATAGCATGGTTTTAAGAAAAACTGGACAAACTGCTGGCCAGTTCCCCATCCAATATCATGTGTTAGAAGAGTCTGCATCCCACAGAAATGAATGGGCACCTGGCTTCAGCAGCAAAGAGTATAAACACAGTGATGGACCCAGAGAGTCACCAACAGAGCTGTCAGATGCTTATACTCAGAAATCCGAATGGGACATTGGACAATGGCCTTGGAGAATGGTGTCAGATAAACGGGGTTAAAATTCCAGCTTTACCATTTAGTGACCTAACTTCAGTGATTCTTAGATTCTTCACATGTAAGCTGGGCATGGTGGTACATGCCTTTAATCCCAGTACTTGGGAGACAAAGGCAGGGAGATCCCTGAGTTTGAGGCTAGCCTGGTCTACAGAATGAGTTTCAGGACAGCCAAGGCTACATCTTGAAAAAAAATCCTTCTATGTAATATAATCCACCTCAACAAATTATTAGGAGAATAACATGACCTGTGTTATAGACTCAACATTTTGCCTGGTATAGAAAATACCTCAACACATGTTAAATATTTTTATTACATATACTTAAATTGGTGCCAAGTCAGAAGTCTCAGGCTTCAGGGATTTTGACAGTTGGATGTGATGCTGAAAGGCAGGGAAAGGCCTCCATCACACATGCAATACCCTGCCCTGTAAACTCTTCTCAGGGTCTTTCTCTCATGACTAGTACTTCCGATTCTTAGACTGTGCTCCAGAACTTTACTTCTCCTGTTAAACAGGAGAGAAGAGGACAATGGCCTCATGTCCCTGACAGATACTTGAGGCCACTTCCCCCACTTAGAAGTTTCTTCTGTGTGTCCTATAAACAATAATTCTGTAAACACAAAAGATCTCCAGGATCAATCAAGCAAATAACAGAATATTGAAAAGTTCACACAAGCAAAGCACCTCACTGTAGCCCACAAAGTATAGAAGCATTACAGTCCTCAAATTGTGACTTTTGGTCAGAGTTTTAGATGACAAAAATCACGAATAACTTCAAAGCAAATATTTATGACCACATTTAAACTAGGGTTTGATTCCCTTTGAGAAGTCTTAATTCATTGGATTGTGTAGCATGACTCTTAAAAGGTCTTATTAATAAAAACAAATCTGGGAGCCAGATGTTGGGGTGAACGCTGAAAGATCAGAGAAACAGAACAAGCCACAGCCAGCCTCACCTTGCCAATTCCTCAGATGATTTTGTTTCCTCAAACTGAAAGCTTCTGTGTCCTCACCCAAATGGATCTCAGCTGAAATGCTTCTCAAAAGCCTGAAAGATTAAAAAGCCTCTAGTTCCTGGTTCTCACTCCTTATATACCTCTCTGCTTCCTGCCATCATTTCCTGGGATTAAAGGCTTGTGTCACCATGCCTGGCTGTTTCCAGTGTGGCTTTGAACTCACAGAGATCCAGACGGATTGTTGCCTCCTGAATGCTAGGATTAAAGGCGTGTGCTACCACTGCCTAAACCTATGTTTAATATAGGGGCTATTCTGTCTCTGACCCCCAGATAAGTTTATTGGGGTGCACAATATATCAACCACAGGATTACTTTTTGTGACCACAGAATTCCACCTCGATGTGATGGAGAAGTGTTTATTGTTCTATTTCTTGTCTGTGTTTGTGTGTATACGTTTGTGCGCATGCATATGTATGTAAATGTGTGTTTACATGTGTGTGGAGACCAGAGGACCACAGTCAAGATCTTTTACAAGCACCCTTAGCTATATTTTGTGAGACAATCTCATTGAAGAAAGAGTTTGTTGATTCAGCAAGCCCTAGGAATCCTTGTTCGGCTCCTCCCCAGTACTGAGCCCATAGGTACTCACTATGCCTGGAATTTCTGGTGGGTTTAGTGGATCCATATTTGGCTCTTCATGGTTATGCAGCAAACTCTTAGCCAACCTATCTCCCCAGCCCACTGATAAGGATTATTTTTTCATTTTATAAACTTTCCTGAAAATTCAAGGAAAGACAAAAAATGATGGCTAATGGGACCAATAGTGAGACATCTTCATTCTGCTCCAGTGGTTAAGACGGTGCTGTTTTTCAGGGATGTCAGCCATCTGCTGCATGAGTTTATGACATTAACTGACTCAAATTCAAGAACTAGTCTTCCACTGACCGTGCAGCAGAGATGACAAACTAAGTAGACTGTTAACTATAGCTAGTGACTTTACAACTCAGGAAGAATGTAAACAGAAGCATATGAAGAGCCTGTGTGGCCATCTCCCATGCAACACATCCACAAGAAAGGGCTCTGTACCCATAGGCACACTGACTTGGAAATATTTCTAGGAAATAATCTCAAGGGGAAGAGTTGTTCATCTGTGTAGCCCCCAAACTGAGAATGCTAGTGGCGTTTTTGTCTAGTCTTTTGCAAAATTCAAATTCTATAACCATCTAGGAAGCTCCCTCAAACAAGAGGCAGTGAGGAACTAACAGACATTGAACATAGCATACCAGTCACTAATCCTCGTTGCACACCCAGGAAGGGGCTATTATCTCCATTTACAGATAAGAAAGCTAAAGTTTGGACAATAAAATTTTACATCCAAGACATTAAGCCTGACTTGAGTGCTCATTCTTTCACACAATGCTGATTGGTAAAGTCCTAACGACTCCTGTGGGGAGACAATAGCCTTGACTAGTAAGTCACCTTATGGTTTGTGTGACTATAGGAGACCTGCCTAGGGAAAACTGTCTCCCGCAGTAATCTCCAGTTTTCCCATAACAGGCTGGTTACTTTTATGATTCCTTTGACTTTCCCCTTCAAATTATCCTGAGAGGTGAGATATTTAACTGTGGTTAAAGGTTCCAGCCCATTTTCTTTTCTGAAGGAAGAGTTTGATGTCATTAGAGACCATGGGTCAGTTGTGGGGAATAGAGAGAAGGCCTTGTAGAAGGAAATGACGCCACCAACAAATATGGCAATCCATTTCAGAATTGTACTAGAGGCTGACCACAAGATCCTTTCTGCTTCTTAGGAAGAGTATGTTCTAGATTTCACAGTGTGGATACCTATCAGAGGTCACTGTTGTATGAAGGAACAAGTGTAAGGATGCTTTGCACTGTGAATAGCCAAGGAAATGGCATATTTAAAAAATTTAACTTATAAGTGAATTAATTTCATGATAGTTATTATTTTGTGTCTAAATACACTTCTTACTATAACCAAGATCAATTCTTTCAAGGATGTATCTAATATAATTGGGGAGGAATTTACCAAAAAGATACTCGAATATACACCAATGACCTCTTTTCATAAACAATTTAAAAAATATTAAACTGAAATAGTTTTGTTTTTTACATTTTTAAAGCAAAATTAATACACATCAATTTTATTTTAAAATAACTAAGAACTATACTACACTTTGCCAGCAGAGGGGAGTAAGGGAACATAAAATAACTTTTGGTTTCAGGTAATTTTGGTGCACGAATAGGCAATGAAGACCTCAACTCTATGCTTTTTAATTAATTAGTTAATTAGCCAGTGGATCCTTGTGAGGGCAAGTATTAAACTTAATTAATAATTCTGCTTGTGATGAAGGGCAAGCAGAAAGCGTGTGTAGGTTAAAAAACTACTGAGTTACATCAGAAGTTATGGAAAACAGAACGAACAACTGGGAAGACTTTTTGAAACAGGGTCACACTAAGTAGTCGGGAGATCTTGAATTCATAATACCACCCCCCCCCCCCCCCTACCCCCACCTCACATCACCCCCCCCACACACCACACACACACATACCCCGCCATCTCAGCCTTTTGAGTGCTTAGGATACAGGGTGCCTTACCAGCCTGGCTCCTTAAGTATACTTTTATGGTCATGACTAATATTCTATAACAAATTGAGTCTGATTTTTCTGGCAATAAAGCATGACCGCAACCTGTAATGGACGGGATGATTTCTTCACGGCATCATTCTAGTGACTCCTAAGAGTTTCCCCGAGTTTCTCTTCTGGAATGGGCATAGGGACTTTTTTTTTTATGGTCCAAATAACTTAATGTATTCACTTTAAGGAGATGAATACATATTGTGTATTATGGTACATTGTGTTCTATTACAAAGACCACCAAACTTTCAGGAGGGAGAGAGAGGAAAGCAAAATATGGAGTTGCATTGGAACGGGTGGTACCCAGATTGTATCTAAAATGCAAACGTTAGCATTAGCTATGGTGTGTCTTTTGGATGCCTAGTTGGAGAATAAAACATGAGTGAGCATATTAGAAGTTCAAATGATAATACAATCTAGTATTAAGTGCTAAATCTTAACATAAGATTCCAGGAACTTGTCAAAGAGGAAGTCAAACTAAGCCTTATTTACTTATTGTGCTGGGAATTGAAACTAGGGCTTCATCCAGGCTAGGCAAGCACTGAGCCTCTGAACTCTATCCTCAGCCCTCAACCTGGGTCTTCTTGAAGGATGGATAGAATACAGAGAAATTGAGTGACAGAGCAGAAAACTTACATCTGTACTAGTTGAGAAATGTAGAATAGACACAAGTCTATCCTAGGAACAGATCAGTGTGCTTTGAGTGATGTGTTCAGTGTGTACATTTGATGGTATAATGTGGAACTACAGACCAGGGGAAAGACAGACTGATACCTGCCTCTTGGCTAAATGCTGGAGGGTTATAATTTGCGGCAGACATTATTGAAGTATGTTGTAAAATTGAAGGACTGCCTCCTGCAGGTGGAGAGAATGGTCAGAGGCATGGCAGCAGTATGGGTGCCAGATCTTTGAAGAACTTAGTTGTGAATGAGGAGTGGAGTCAGTAGTGAAGGGAATGCTACTGAAGATTCAGAAGGAACCAGAGTTCTGTCGTGATAGTAGTCCTGGCTCCTCTCAGTTAGGAAGAGGGAGACCATCCCTTTTCCTTGGGAGACTTCCCCCAGTGTGTTGTGCACACGTGCATGGGTAGTTACGGGGACATCAGGACAACCTTGGAAGTTAGTCTTGCTTTCTCCCTGTTTTGAGAGCTAACCTAGGTGTCCACTCTAGGTTAGCTGTGCTGTCCCACGAGCCTCCAGGGACTCCGCTATCTCTGCCTCCTAGTCTCCCCAAAGGAGTACCGAGACTATAGATACTGTATACGACCATACCTAGCTTTAACAGGGGCTCTGGGGATTTGAACTTAGGTCCTCATACTTACACAGTCAGCACTTTATCCACTGAGCCATTTCCTCACCCAATTTCTTTCCTTTTGGAGTATCATTGCTTTTGGAATCTTTTGGCTTAAATTGCTTTCTTATATTCTTTCTTTGCTACTTTCGTAGGTTCCTTTTATTACTTCTCTTCTATTTTCATGGGGCTGCTTTGTCTCAGCAGGACACAAATTGGATGGCATAGAAATCAAAGTTCTAGAGGCCAGTCTATAGTGTCAGCTGCACTCTGAAATCTGTAGGGTAGATTGTTTTCTTTCTTCTTCTTGGCTTCTAGAACACAGTTCTACCTAAAAAACTTCCTGCCACAAATGTTAATATTTCGTAGACATAGGTCATCTTTATTATTGGTATAAGGCAGATTATATTACATTTTAATTGCTTATGTAACTGTATATGACTTGCATTTCAGATTTTGTTAATGGAGCACTAAATAGACTTAAATCTAGCAGAACACCCTCTATTACACCTCAACAAGATAGAACTGGTAGGTGTTTGTTATATATAAACATTTAAATGAAAATCTCTTTAGTGCTATGTCAAAACAATATAATAATTGCCTAATTTAATTATCAAATCTCAGTACTAATTTCCTTAAAAGTATTGTACTGTGTATACTGTTGTATTACTAGTTACATTGAGTGTGATGAATTCAAAATTGTAAGAAGGTTAGAATTCCTTTATGTGTTTTCATTTTTAAAATAATCTTAATCATGATTTTTCAATTGCTTATAATTTAGAGCATTTGGAAATTGCTCAACTTCACTTTGTATCAGAATAAGAAAGTTATTCATTCTGTATTCTAATGTTTATACTGGTTTGCTTGCTGGCAAATGTATTTGGCCAATACAGACAGCATGATATTTTGTTTTTCAGTGAAATGAATTGGTAAACACTCACTTAGGAGAAGCAAATAGCAGAGTTAGTTTTGTCTTTTTATCTTGAATGTAGTTTTCTTCCCTGTATTGATGTTCTTTCATCTGTATTATGTATGTCCATTGCTCTATTTACTTTAAGTCACTTCTGCTTTTTAAGAACCTTGCTGAGCTCAGTATGGTTGCTTTGTTCCTTAACTCTAGAACTTGGGAGAACATGTTCTCATGTCCAAGTCCTATCTGGGTACATAGTAAGGAAACCCTATCTCAAACAATTTAAAAAAATCAAAAAAACAAAAAAAACCCTTGCCTCTTTGTAACTTCGCTAATTTTATTTTAAATAATTGCAGAATGTTAAGTAATATTGGATCATGGAAATGTATCTCTCACATTCTTTTGTTAAACTCTAAATAATAGAGCTTATAAGAAATTAAAGCTTTTGTCTGTTAGCATCTGTATGGAGAAACAAGTCATTTCTGTGTGGTTTCAGCCCAGGCCTCTGTATCACCATTGATTCTCACACCAAGTGTTAAGCGAAAACTGCCAGGAGAGTCTTCTCATGCCTTCTCAAGTAAGAAAAGGAAGTCCATCAAACACAGCTTGAACTTTGAGTTGTTGCCAAGTCATCTCTTCAGCAGCAATTCTACACCAGTGTCAGGTAGCAAAGAGAATCTTTATCATTGGGTTGTAAACATTAACATGAGGGCCTGTTCACAACAAATAACTACCTAGATTAAGTCCACTCACAAGAGCCAAAAGTCACTTTTCCAAATTTCTGTATTTTATAAGATCTCCTAGTCTTAAAAAAAAATTCACCAATTTAATAAAAATAAAGTGTTTGTGTTTTATGGGCAAGTTCAGTGAAGTGATGGTAAATAACTGAGCATTTGGGCTTCTGCAGATGGCATGTGTGCTCAGGTTTTATGTGACTGGGCATACTAGGTCCTGTTTCCTCAGAATCCATATGTAGGGCTCTGTTGTTATCTTCAGATAGCTAAAGTCAGAGGTTTCCCAGAGCCTATAGTGTTATTCAAGTAGGTTTACAAAAGCCTTAAAACTTCTGGCAAGGCAATCAATGTATAGTTTCATTGATGTTTGTTGTTTCTTCATTTCAGTGACATTCAAAATCCTATTAGCTATTGAATATGTTTTTATTGCCATAGTCTTAGACTTAGTTTATTCTTATAGCACACACAGAATATAAATTGGCTTATGCTAACTTTATCACCAACCAAAAGTGAATTGAAACAAAACCTAGGGATGAAACCCAAAACCTAGGGGTTCCCTATCTCCATTTGTCACATTTAAACACAATCTGAGTCTATAGATTTTAATAATTGTTTGCTTCAGACACTATTGAGTATTTCATTTTGAGCACAAGAGCTGACTAATGAGTTCTTCTCCAAAGACTTTTGGTTTAGTTTCTTTTGAGGGTTCATACTTTGCTTAAATTGAACAGAGTAGTAGCAAGTTGTGGTTTTCCAGAGGGAAAAACCTTCACAAGCTGTGCAGGGCTCACTACAATAGAAGGACAGGAAGGCTCATGACTCCATCTGTGGCACCTCCAGTGACCAGAGGTCGGAGACTTAAACTCCTAAAGAAATTTCATACTTTGTGATGTTTAAAATCCTGTCCAGATCGGAAGCCTTCTTAGTCCAGTGGCCATTGGAAATTGTAGTCTTCTGTTAGCTGCTCCCCAAAGTGGAAATGTTCTTGTGTTATTCTGAACTGAGTTTGAGTTTGAATCACCAGTGAATTTTCATTATGAAACTTTTACTATTGCTGTTAGCTCACCATCTTTCTTTGGCCTGCTTACTTAGTCACTAATCAATAAAATATATCTGTAAGTATGAAAGTAGGTTGGTTTCTACATTTGAGATTTTAAAAGACCCTCTTTTTTCCCCTCAGTGTATAAAGACATTAATCTACAGTTCATGTGCTACTAATACTATTTATAATTTTGTGTCTAATTCATTTACATTACTCTGCCTACTCTAACTTCTGTTTGTGACCACATATGTTGTCAAGATAAGTCACATTGGGTGTGTTATTGACCTCTAAAATGTTCTTAGCCTAATGCATGCAGAAGTCACTAAGATCATTCTTTATTTTTGTGACTAAACAAACCCATGAGGACCTCTTTGGACACTTTGTGGGTTTTTTGGTCAATAATAAATTGACAGTTTGTATTTGTTGGAAGTTTACTGCATATGATTAGGACATAAGTCAAATGTATATGTACCTCTGTAACCTTCTCCATAATATTTTTTTATATAACAGATTGCATGGTATAATAATGAAATTGAACATTCTTGTAAATCCAAATTAGTTGTCTAGAACCTGGCAGGGATGAAGGGGTTAGGCAGTTTTTGTTTGGTTGACAAAAATTATTGGCAAATTATACTTTTCTGGTGGATGTTTTGTATCCTGAATGCTCACATTCAAAATTTGTCAATAGTTTAATTTTTTTAAGTTTTTTATTAGCATATATTATGCATAATGGGTTTTACTATGACATTTTCATTCATATATATCCCTTCCCACTTCTAGTAATCCCTGACAGTAATATTTATGTTCATCAAGGAACTGTATTTCCAGAGTCTGAAGCCATTTAGTAAGTGATAGGCAATTTCTACTGTCTCCACCTTGCTCATCAAAGTTTGGCAGGATATATCCCTCTCTTATTACTGTTTAAAGCACAACTAATTTAAGATTAGTAATGTAATCGTTAGTTGGCAACTGTTAAATAGGAGATTAATAGTTTCCTTTTTGGTCAGTTATCGACATCTGAAACCTCTAACTAGCAGCATGGATGTAGAAATTAAACCTACTTGCTGCAATTTTATACTTTGAAAAGTAAGTATGTGTGATGTGTTACCTGCCCTTCTTTTTATAGTTCACTTTGATACGAGCCCGGACGGGTCATCGCAGAGTTCACTCTCTCCTATCGCCATGAGTGGAAACCACTTGATCAGTACAGACCTCAGTACAGACCTAAGGCGAAGTAAAAGAATTGCGAGCAAAAAAGTTTCCAGGTAATCTGTCCAAGACGTGTCTTCTCACTGGGTGAGCGGTGGTGGGTGCTGTCATTCTACCAAAAGTGATTGTTTAATCATAGTTTTAAATCCCTTCAGTCTATACGTCCTAGTAATTAATTATAGGCCCTTCATATACCATCACAAAAGAAGCCAAAACATACTAAATTGAATTCACTGTCCTTGATAAAATTCCTGGTCTATGTTGATTGTATAATTTTACATTTTGTTAGTTTTTACAAGTAGTCTGTTCTAATGATCCTGTTTATAAGTAACTAAGGATGATAACTCATTTTCATATACAGATATGCATTTATATGTAATATGTTAAAGTTTTAGTCCTTTTAAAAATTATTTAGTTATTAACAATGTGATTTCTTTTGACTTAGTAGATTTTTCATTTTGTAAGAATTTCTGATATTTATGCCAGAAACTGATGTTTTAAATTGTACTCTTTAGGGTGGAGTCAGGAAAAGCAGGCTGCTTCTCTCCTAAAGTCAGTCGTAAAGAAAAGGTCCGAAGATCTCTTCGCCTGAAGTTTAGCCTGGGAAAAAACAGAGACTCAGTAAGTGTCTTGTCCTTGAGTCAGAATACCCAACAAGCTGCCCAAAGGAGCGATCCCCTTGGCCGGTGTTTTTAGAAGTGTCAGCTCCTCCTGGTGAGGAGAATGTGGCAAGTAGAGCCTTCATGTCATGGCAGCTGGGAAACAGACAAAAGAAATACAGAAGGGGCTGGGGTGGAGCTGGGTACCATCCAGATCTAAACATGCGCCCTTCCCTCCAGCTCCCATCATTTACCACTTCCCAATAATGCTGTCAGATTATGAATCATTAATGGATTCATTCATTCATTGGACCAGAACCCTCTTCTAATAATCTCTGGAAATGCCATCATAGATAACTGCAGAGGTGTGCTTATCTATTGTTATAGGCATTTCTTATTCACACTCACTATTAAGAACATTGTAGTGGCTTATGGCTTTATTAGTATGTTAGCATAACACATCATAGTAACATAAAATTTAGACTTAAATCACCCTCTCACGTTGGCCTTCCTAATGAACCATGCACTACTGCTCTCTGTCAACATTTCATCTCGAGACTCCATAGAACTGCTCTCATCAGGGGTGGGGTGCACTCCTTTAACCTCAGAACATAGGAGGCAGATGGATCTCTGTGAGGTCAAAGCCATCCTAGCCTGGTGTATAGAATGAGTTCTGCACTAGTCAGGGATACATAGTGAGACCCTGTCTCAAAAAACAAACCAGCAAAACAAAACAAGGTTGCCTGTAAATTCAGTATTCTCAGTCAAGCAGTCAAGAATTGTCAACTAATAGACCTTACTCTCTCCTCCTGTGGGCAGCATTTGGCTCCAGACCCCTTTCTCCTCTTTTGTTTACTTTCCTATTTTCAAATTCCTTTGTAACAATATCCAACACTTTTTCTAAGACATCCACATTAAGTTCTCTGGATAAGTGAATTGATATATGTCTTTGTTTGCAGGGGTTTTTGTTGTTTGATTTGGGGAGTGTTTGTCTTTTATTGTGCTAAACACATATGGTGGCACTGAACTCTGGTTTCTGCTTACTCCTTCTTGGATGTCTGTTTAGGCAAAGCCTGTTGTCCACCCCGTTCCTTGCTGCAGCTGTCCCTACAACCACTCCCTCTTCCGGCTGTCGCCATTTCAGTTGTGCAGCATGCTCTTCTAACACCTCAGGCTAGACCGTGCACGTTCTTGCTTCCTCACTCACATCTCATGGGCCACATCTTGTCTGTTCGAGAAGCCTGCTTAATTTCTGCTCCAGATTGTCTTTTCTCCTGGATAACTGCAGTTAATCTACTAGCGGGTCTGCCTGCTTCTACCCTTTCTCCAAGTTTCCCTGCAAAAACCAGTCTTCTTAAAAGCCAAGTTGTCATATTGCTCTGTTCTGAACCTTCCAGTGATATTTTTATTCTGATTGAAACCCCAGCCTCCTCCATTAACCTGCATGCCTCATATGATCTGTTCCCAGAGCACGTCTCTGAGCTCTGCTCCTTTCCTGACTGAGCCAGCTGTAGGGGCCGCACTAGTAACTTAGATGCGGGGGCACACGAGTCCTCATCTTTTCATCACCCTGTGTGGAATTATTCTCTCACCGCCACCAGCCATGGCCTCCTTACTGTTGTACTGTTCTCCATATCACTTTTGACCCGTATTGTGTTGATGTGATCTACTGTACTGCTTCCATCTAAATCTCATCATCGAATGTAAATACTATGGGGGCAAAATTTTACCACCCCGCCCCCACAGACATATAGTTTGTAAACAGGCACAGGAACAATACAAGAATTTATGATTTTATAATACTGAATATGTCATGCTGTTTTTATTTTACTTTATAGAATATCACCTAATGTTTATCATTTCACCAGCAGACAAGAAGTTACTGATTTTAATAGTTAATTGGTTTTAATTAACTGGATTTATTTAACTAAACCATTTTCAAATTTTCTTTTCTGTACAGAATGGATGTTCTGTCGTCAATAGATATGAAAATGTTGGTCGACGACTAGCAAATCAACAGAGTCTAAAAAGTAGGATTGAATCTGTAAAAACAGGCCTGCTTTTTAGCCCAGATGTTGATGAAAGAGTGCTAAAGAAAGGTACATTTATACACAATACTGTAGAATTTTACCCAAAATTTTAGTTTCAGTTTCTTTAAGATAAAATATATTATTTTGTGCTCCAGAAGTTTAAAGTTCTTATTTGAATGGTGAAAATATTTGATTTGGCAGTGTAGTTTTCTGCCAACAATTGGAGGATGCTTGTAAATGTCCACACTGGACATTTCTATCTTCAATTATAACATCTTCAATGTTTTGGAAATAATGCTCCATACCTTTACTTATCGTATGTTTGGATTATATTTAAATTAGTTAAGACATGGAGTATTCAAAGCATCAACTGGTTTATTCTAGGTGCAGAAAAGATGAGGAAATCTGAGGAACACTTACTAACTCCAGATGGACTGGATGGAGCAGGTTCCAGGATGTCTTGGGCAGAACCCAGCAATTCAAGTTTTCAAGACATGGGTGCAAGCAGAGCTTCTCCGGTAATGAGCAATCTTGAGGTTAAGAGCTTTTCTTTGGAGCCTGGCAGTACTGTTGACAACTCACCAGTAGTGTCCTGTGAACTGAGACCTTCCACCTTCCACAGTCAACCTGACAGCAGTGTGCTTGGGAGTTCCCTTAGTGGAGATGAAAGTAACCTGACCTCTGAGACCTTGCTAAAGATTCAGAAAGCGTTTTCCGAGTCTGGGAGTGATCTTCATACACTGATACATCGTGGGCAGTCCTTAGTCACAAACACGGGAGAAGAAAGTGAAGCCAGTGATGTGACTGTGAGAGAGTCAAAGGGAGATGATGGGGGCTGCATTGGGGAAGATGGGGACTGTGTTCCAGAAAGAGCTTTCTCATCGTATCAAAGTCCAGCATTGGGCAGAGAAGCAAGCGTAGAATCTTACTCAACTCAGATGAAAGGGGAACATGAAGACATCCAGTCAGAAGTACCAAAAGCTGACTTGATCCTGCAAGAATTCCCCAGTCAGGAGCAAATGAAGGGACCACAGTCCCCAAAGGACCAACTAAATACTCAGTCAGCAGGGAAAGAGGCTGTGGTGCAGGAGAACTCCATGGCGTGTGAAGCGGCTGGGGAAGATGAAGCTCACTCTTCTTCAGAGCAGAGTGCATGCAGTGTGCTAGTCCCTTCAAAGCCTCAGCCCCAGAGACTGGCTAAGCAGCAGTCCATGGTGGGAAAGTGCGATAATGCAGGTCCTGGAGGTTTACAAGTGACGGAGCATGGAAAGGTTTCTGATCACATACAGTGGTTTAATAAACTCTCTCTAAATGAAGCGAACAGAACAAAAGTGAAGTCACCTCTGCAATTTCAGCGTACTCCTGTCCGTCAGTCTGTCAGAAGGATCAATTCTTTGTTGGAGTATGGCAGGCAGCCTGTGAGGCAGAAGTCGGCAGTCTGTGGTGATGCATCTTCTCCTTTGGTAAAATCAGTGAGCTGTGATGGTGCTCTTCCCTCACATGTAGAAAGTGCATCGAAAGATTCCTCTGTTTCATGTACTAAATTAGGTCCTGAAGCACAGAAGTCTACGTCGTGTGATAAATCAAATGATGCAATTTCAAAATCAAGTGTTGAATTAACTTCTAACTCTTTCTCAAAAATTAAGAGACATCTAGATCCTGTCCATGCTTCTCTTGGAACTACTAGACTTTGTAAACAGGAGAGCAAATCTGATAGCCAAATTAAGTTTCCCTTGGATGATCTCACTAATCATGATAGATTAAATTTTACTGTAAATAATAATACAGCCTTTCCTCCCGGAATAAAAAACAGAGTTCTTAGGAAACCATCAGAAAAAGAAAGGGTCTGGTACAAGGGTTCTCCCAAAAATCCTATTGGAAAGACTCAACTCCTACCAACGAGTAAGCCTGTAGACTTGTAACTGACCAATGTCTTACTTGTCATCAGTGTAAATAAAGTTAGCAGTTGGTTGGATGGTTTGCAGGATAATTGTGTGTTAGTGTGTAGCTAAGGATGCTTGGTAAGCGGCTTTTCTCAGAAGCAGTCTCACTGCTAGCTGGAACAATTTGGATTTTCAGACTTGCACATAGAGCTGCTTTGTTTTTCTTTATTACTGAAGCATTTAAACTTCATTGTGATTTCTCGAAGCAAAGGTTATATTAACTTTAAAAAAAAGCTGTGGGCTAGATTTATTTAAAAGAGGGGCAGGTTTTTGTTTTGCATGCCTGATAGGAAGTTGTGCTTGGTTTTGGTAATTCTTCCAAGTCCATTACAAATCTACCACGTTAAGGGAATGGGTAGCCCTGCCAATCTTATGTCTTGAGTTATATTCATGTCTGTTGTCCTGACCTAACTCCTCAGAGGTCTGCTAGTACTTATTCCTGTTTGGGGCAGAGGAATATGGTCAGTGTCTTCAGTAGGTGTATACAAGGTTTCACTTGAATCTTGAATTAAGGACAGTGGCTAAATCAGAATGATAACTAAGTTGCATTCATACATTATGGTGTTGAAGTAATTGATTTTAAGCCATATTTTTGAAGATAATTTTGATCTATTTTGTCCAATATGAAAATGAAATTTTTAAGGAGGAATAATTAAGTTTGAATTGTTTTTTTTTTTCTTTTTTTGAGCTGAGGATAAAACTCAGGGCCTTGCGCTTGCTAGGCAAGTGCTCTACCACTGAGCTAAATCTCCAACCAAGCTTGAAATTTTTAATCAAGGCTTTTTTCCTATAAAGGTGGTTGATTTTAGAATTTGAATTGCTAATGTACCTCTGTACATTTTACTTAGATAAATATCTGATAGTCGTATCCTCTGTTTAAATTTTATTTATTTAGCATACACATTAAAAATAGCTTCTGAAAAACGTCTTGCCTCCGAGTGTTGTGTTTCAGATGCAAAGCATTGCACACACTATTAGTGTGTGTTTTTGTGCGAGAGGAACTTCAAGTCCTTGAGTTTGCTTTGCCAGGGTCTTCTTGAAGATGTGTGGCTATTTTTTAGATTTTTTTTTATATGTGTGAGTGTTTTGGCTGCATCTATGTATGTAAACCCATGTAAATATAACACACGTGTGCCTGTTCTCCTCTGAGATAAGAGGGCGTTGGATACCCTGGATGGTTGTGAGCCTCTGTAGACTTTGGGAACTGAACCCAGATCCTCTGTGTATAGGGCTGAGAACCAAACATAGGTCCTGTACAAGAGCAATAAGTGCAAAAGTGCTCTTATAACCATAGACCATCTCTTCTGCCCCAAGATTTCAGTTTATTTCAAGGTTATTTCCTATGTTCCTTAGTAATCCTTCCCCAGAACGCTAGTATATGGTTTACATAAAAACTAAAGCTCTCTAGTCTTAAACTTCATATTTATCTGATCAAAACACACTAGCCATGCATTTTAGGTATAGCTGGAATAGGTCGTGGATTCTTCACCTAAAATTGGTAAGAAGAGAAATATCTTAGATTTTGAAATATTTTCATAGGCTTCACTGGTTGAGTATCCTTAAAACATCAAGCTGAAGTGCTTCAAAATTCGAAACATGCCAGGCGGTGGTGTTGCACGCCTTTGATCCCAGCACTCGGTAGACAGAGGCAGGTGGATCCCTGTGAGTTCAAGGCCGGCCTGGTCTACAGAGTGAGATCCAGGACAGGCTCCAAAATTACACAGAGAAGCCTGTCTCAAAAAACAAAAACAAATTTGAAACATTTTGAATTTTCAACATATAGTAGGAATTCCTCTATAATGTTAATGTGTCTAGTGCCTGGAGTATGCCTGTAAAACTAGAACTCAGGAGATAGAGACATGGGCTATGAAGCTCTTATTTCAATTTTAAAAATGAAAAATTCTACAAAATCCTTAACACTTAAGATTCCAGATCATATCATATTTGGGAATCAAAAAAGCTTTAAAATGTGGTTTCATCTTTGTATTTATATTTTTATACGAAATGAAGATTGTTACTAACTTCATGGGCTATATGATCAAATAGTATACATTTGTGCTTTCCAAAGTTAAAAGTGGTGTGTACAGTAACTAAGAATTATTTTTAAGTATTAAAACCTAATATTTGTTCTTTCATAAGAAATGAGCAGATTTTAATACACAAAGAACTAAAGTTAGTAGGTTCCTAGGCAACATCCTATGGTCACTGAGAACTTAATGTATGATTTTGAGAATCATCAAGTATAGGATATATATGACTCATGTCATATTTTAAATATACCAAATCTTAGGTGTACTGGTATGTGCCTGTAGTCACAGCTCCTCCAGAGGCTGAGGTAAGTGAAGAGCATTTGAGACCAGCCTGGGAAAACTCTTATATTTGAGCTGGAATGTGAGCTGTTACCCATAGGCTCTTGCTGAGAGCCTGGTAACTAGCTGGTGGCACTGTTTTGATGTAGAGGAGGAAGTAGGTCCCTGGGGCTGTGCCTTTGAGCAGTACACCTTGTGTGTTCTACTGTTTATCCCTACTCCATGTGCTCCCACCGCCACGTTCTGACTTACTGTGTGTCCATAAACTAGTGGTGCCAGCAATCGTGTGCTGACATCTCAGCAGTTGTATGCCAAAATAAAATTCTTTTCTTTCTCTCAGCACTTTGTCAGCAGAATAAAGGCTTACATACCCTGTCTAAATTACAGCACAATGTGAATTATAGACATTTTTGTTTCAGGCAACTACACGGCCAGCAAAATGTAGTAACCCATTTTTCCAATCTTAGGTTGAATCTAACTGACCGATTTTGAAGCAAACTTGCGGATAAACAGTATTCATTAGTAATACATGTTGCGTACCATCGTAAGCTTTGAGCCTGGAGCCAGCAGACTGTCACAGGGAAGAAAAACCACTGGGAAGGCTGCCTGGCTTTCCACAGAAAGCCCTCTCACAAGTCTCCCTGCCTCTCTTCATTGCATTAAAATGCTAATGGGTTTGCTTTGCAGCAAGGAGAGCTGAATTCTAACCTCATCATGGAACTTACAGTTTCCCAGAAGTTTCCCCACAGGACTCAGTCCTAGCTGTTTGATGGGCTTTGTGGTGTCTGCTTGGTTTCTTTCAGGGATAGGAATCTGGGTCCCATCACTGGCACCACAAGATATAATAAATTCCAGGTTTGCGTGGGCAAATTCTGCATGTCTTGGAAGTATGGTGAGCTTTAGAAGCAATGCTTACAGCACCCTGAGGGGTTAAGAAAGGTGCAGTAGAGGTGGCGCTGTCACCAGGACCCCTTCGGACTTCCAGTCACCCGTGCCATTGCCACACTCAGGACAGATGCACGTTTCCTCTCATAGCTGGGCCATTTAAGTTTTCTACCGTTTGTGTGAGTAGGTCATGAGACTAGATTGGACTATGAAAAGGAAAGCTTAAGCGAGGGGATAAGGAAAAGATACAAGAAAAGAGGTTATGAACATGCCACCAGGAAACCGTTGGTAAGCTAATTTAAAAGTCATTCTAGAAGATGGCAAAATTGAAGGTGTGCTATCTAGTGGTGGTCTACACTGAGGTAGCTGCTCGAGACTGATAAAGGAGGTAAATGACGTCCGTAAGGGTTGATGCAGAAAGGGAGCACTGGAGAGGTCTCTTGCTGGGGTTGAAGTGCAGGCTCCTGGCCAGAGATGCTAGCGCCTGGAATGCCTTTCAGGAACTCTGGGAAGGCCTCTTCCACCTGCTAGGGGCGGGGCCAGGGTGGGGCTAGGATGCTGAGGGAGGTGACGCAGGAGCTATCCAGCTCGTCCGTTCCCTGCTTTGGGCCAGATTGCAGCAGGCTCGCCGGCGGCCCTACGGTGAGCTCCGCAGGGAAGCAGCCAAGCTAGACAGCCGGCAGAACGCGGGAGTGCTTGGGTTCGTAAAGCTTGGGTTCGTAAGGTAGGGAAGGATGCCCTCCAGAAATCCTTGAACTTAAGGCCGGGGTCAGACAAAGGATGGGTGCGGGGATTACAAGGGTTGGCTATATGAGGGGTAGGAGGAAGAGTTCTGAGAGCCGCGATTGGGTAGTCCATCAGCTGGCTGGTCAGTAAAGAAAACATCCTGTATTCGGAGTTCAGGGAGAAAGATGGAGATAATGGAGCCTGGTGCCCGCATGTGGCCCTTTTTATCACAGCTGTAGATTATGCCGTCCTCGGCCCTGCGATGAGCAAGGCCAAGAAAGGCTTTTAGATGCGGGGGGGGGGGGGGGGAATTAGCTAAAATGAATATTTATTTCGGTGTTAGGAACGACGCTTGGCTTGTTCCCCACTGTTTCAATCCCTACTCCTGTGAATGCTCAAAAAGGTTTATCTGGCTGTTGCCTGAAGCACCCATTCAAAACAAGCAGCTTCCAGGGACGCTGTGTAAATACTGTTTCCTTGCTCTGTAGGCATATCCATGGACAGCAACATGTCGGGCAGGTTGACAGCCCACATATCCCCGCCCCCCCCCCCCCCCCACCCCATTTCACTGTCTTCCCTCCCCTCCCTGCCGCCTCCGCAGACCTCAACTTCTAGAACTGTGAACGGATGCTACCAACACCCGAATAGAAGCGCAGGGTCTCACTGTGTACCTGGCATTGCTCCGTGCTCCTTTCCATGATTTTATCTTTAGTCTAACAATAACTCTGTAAGACAGGTTGTTACTATCCTCATTCCGCAGAAGAGGAGGCGGGGGGGGGGGGGGGGGGGGGGGGGCGGGTGGTACTTGCCCGACATCACCTAGGTGGCGCACAGTGAAGCAGGTGTCTTTCATATCACCTCCCACATGGCAGGGCAGCATCTGAGCTGCACAGTACTTCTGCTCAGGATCTTCTTGGATTGCTTGTCTGCTGAGCTAAACACCCTTTGCCACCACTCCAGAACTTTCTCTCACTCTGTGTGTGGAGGGGGGGCGGGGGGGGGTAATTTTTACTGTTTAAATTTCCCTAACTCCTTCTTCCTTTAAATTGGGGGAATTCAAAATACCACCCTCCTTTTCTCAAAACTGAAAGTGCTTAGATTGCAAGAAAAACAAACCACGGGTGTGAGAACCATTATTCCAGCTTAGCCGTCTCAGGTAGCAAGTTAGAGGGACTTGCTTACCCTAGGTACGTTGGCCTCTTTACTGCTTTCCCACAGGGGTTTCCTACCTGCCTTGGATACTTGACACAAATGCAAACTTCTAGAATTTTTCACTGTAGGCTCCTTTCAGGGTGGTCCTTCAGCCTCAACTTGTGATTCATGATTATATCACCACAGTAGTGTTATTTCAGTTGCCGGTTTTGGCCAAGTTATAGACTTGGTCCTTTCTTCTGCAGGTTAAAAATGGCCCCAAGGATGGCCTCTGTCCTGCTGTCTGGTCTTTTGTTTTGCTTGCTGTTCGACTGGAATCCAGCATTCGCTTATAGTCCACGGACTCCTGATCGGGTCTCTGAAACAGACATCCAGAGGCTGCTCCATGGCGTTATGGAGCAGCTGGGCATTGCCAGGCCACGTGTGGAATACCCCGCTCACCAGGCCATGAATCTTGTTGGGCCACAGAGTATTGAAGGTATGCACTGTACCTAGCTGCTGATGTTTCCATTATATTTCTGAGGCTATTGCCTCCATTTACTAGGGATTTTTGTTTTACTTGGGGGGGGGGGTATTGTTGTTGTTTGGGCTGTCTCATGTAGACCAGGATCACCTTGAACTCCCTATGTAGTCAAGGATGACCTTGAGCTCCTGATCCTCTTGCCTTTACCTTCCAAGTGCTAAGATTTGGGGGTTGGGAGCTCAACTTTCTGAGAAGCTGAGGAGGGAAGCTGGGGCTGTGGGCCACATACTAAGCAAGCACTCTGTGGGCTAAGCTGTATCCCCAGCCCTATTTCCCCTTTGTGTTCTGCATGGTGGTACATACATGACACATCCATGAGGATGACAAGACTACCTCTCTGATGAATTTTTCCAGTTTCCCAAGTTCCTGGTAATGTTCTTATAAAACTTCAAGTTGAAAGCTGTGTTTCATTTATTTGTTGCTTACTTATATATAAAAAGAGTCTTCCCCTTGGGAGTGGGCAATGGATCTCATAGAAAAATATGAATTCTCACGTTGGATTCTCTCAAAAGCCACATCAGGCAAAGTGCTGTTTCTGATGCATAGATGATGCATACTTTTCCCTGCTGTGATTAGCTTACAATGCTGTCTGCTCCAGAGGTCTGTGCTAGCTGTGAATAGTGTTAATATATGACTCCCATTTGAGCCATGGAAATTGCTGTGTATTTTGATTGACATTTGAGTTCAGGAGTAGATTAACCCAAATCATTTAAATCTGCAAGCATGCAACTACAGCAAATGACTTGTAGCAAGATAAATCAGATAGGACTCCTTGCCATTCTTCTGTTAGGGAGACTCTAATGCCTTCACGGTACCAGTCACCTGTTCCTGTTTATTTAATGCTTTAGTTTTGAGATGGTAAATATCTGCCCTTTCTCTGCCAGTGAAGTGTATGGCTAATCGCTCTGCTGCTGTCATGGAAAAGGTTCTTCCTGCTGCCTTGTTTATGCAGAACCCCATTCTCTTCACTCAGCATCCAACTATGTGTCATCCTTCATGTGTCTGCCATTCTGCAGGATGCTGGGGCAGCTCTGGCCTAAATGACCCAGGCTAACTGGGAGAAGGGAACTGGCCAAAGGTCATTACAGTGTATCCTGATACACACTGCTTCCGTGGAACAAAGAGAGGAGACTGGTCAGGAATGGGGGGAGCCTATAAGGAAATGCTTCTTAGAAGTATCATTTGACCCGGGTTTTGAAGTTGGCATAGGAAATCCTCAGGGAAGTGTGACGAAAAGGCAAGAAGGAATGAAAGAGCATGGGTTACCATAAATCGGAGTTAACGAGTTCCCATCATTACCCTTGAAGTAATGAGCTGCCATAGTGAAGTCAACTCTCCCCTAGGGATGACTGTTGACTTGTGCTTCCAT
This sequence comes from Onychomys torridus, assembly GCF_903995425.1. Taxonomy (NCBI): domain Eukaryota; kingdom Metazoa; phylum Chordata; class Mammalia; order Rodentia; family Cricetidae; genus Onychomys; species Onychomys torridus. The sequence continues at coordinate 87,996,690 of NC_050446.1, read as the reverse complement.
TGACTGTGGCTCTGCAGTGAATTACCATAGCATTAGCCACTTAACAGGACGGTCATTGGTTTCCCTTGTCAGTTACCTCTGGTCACAGTATTGGCTGTCTCACTCCATTCAGAGTCATACCAAGCTAAATTCAGGTGTTGATCGGCAACACAACCAAGCTGGTGTGGGATCTTTTCATCTCTTTATGGTGATCGGCAGACTTTGTTTCCATGCAGCTGTTAACCGAAGTTCCCTTTTGCTTGATGGCTGTCAGCTGAGCCCCTTTGGGGTCTTAGAGGCCACCCTTGAGAGGCATGCTGTCTCACAACATGCAGAATATCCTGAATAAGAACGTTCTTTGTAGTAGTTTACTTCTCTAGGATAAGCCCCTTTAGTCTGATCGGGGCAATCCAACAGAATCATGGGAGTGACTTTCTCACCTTTTTGACCCAAGATGATAGCCCAGTTATCTCCAGTCTCCACCGTGTGCAAAGGCAGACTCTTGCATTAGAATTCTGCCTCTTATAGCTGAGGTGAAGCCTGACAGGAAAGAGTCCAAAGATAGAAACAAGAACTAAATACAAATCCTGAGTTCTTCCCAGTCCATCCTGGGTTTTAATTGGATGGCCTACTTCTTATTCGCATGAATATATCATTGTTTCAACTCATCCATCTGTCTGTATTGTGTGCTCAGAGAGTTACGTCATGCTGTGTGGTGTAGCTCCTTCCATTCTCTAAAAGCATCAGAAAGAATCATTTAAAGGTGCTCCCCCCAATTTTAGAGAGACCATAAAATGTGTAAATTTCAAGACATATTTAATGTGGTTGTTATTAGTAAAAAATTGTTACAAAAGCTCCCTAATTTAAATGCTAACTCTATCACTTATTGGTGGTGTTGTCATTTAGCAAGTTATTTAATTTTTTTGTTTCTATTTAGCTTAAGTACTTCTCTGCAGGTACCTTGAAAACAGCTGAGTAGGAGCATCTTCCAAATGTATCAATTCTTGGCCAAAAGCAAGACAAGAGGACAAAAGAAAGACCGCTAGAAAGTGGCCCTATATAAAGGACAGCATGAGCTTTGATGGCAGGGAAACCGAGTCTGTGTCATGTCCACACTGTTTCCTTAGTGTGTGTGATCTCCATAAGGTCTCTGAAATGTGATTTTCTTACGGATGACATAGGTTCTCTTCACATGCAGTCATGAGAGCTGTTAATAAGAGGACCGCAAGACACCTCCTCTCTGTGCTTTAGCCGCAGCGTGCGATCTTTGCTGGTTTGTTCATCTTTATTGGGTGTTTGAGACAGGATCCCATATAGCCCATTTTGGACTCGAACACGTAACCAAGGATGACCTTGAGTTTCTCCTACCCCTGCCTCCTGGGTTCCCAATCCTGTTTCTGACATTGCCACTGCCCAGCCTCTCTGCACCTGGTGTTTCGGCACTGCCCAGCCTCTCTGCACCTGGTGTTTCGGCACTGCCCATCTTCTCCAGCTCGTGGAGCTCTGTGACACATCTGACTGTTTCTCTTGTCATTTTGCACTCAGAGACAAGCAAAGCTACGGGCTGCCACAAGGACAGACCCAGAGAGCCATTTGCTAAGGCCTCTGCTCGCTGACACTCTTGGTGAATTGGGGTGGATCAAACCAGGACAGATAGTCTAGCTCACAGAATACCAACAGCCTTGAGTTAAAAATAAGAAAACAACAACAAACTGTTCCGCCACAGTGTCAGCTGTTTCTTTCCCCTACACTTTAAGCCACTGGACACTTAGCACTGTGATAACACTAAATTTTAAACCGTTAAGACAGACATGTATAATAACTATTAGCATTGGATGATTCTAAATAATGTATATTTATATTGCTAAACATAGAAATATCGAAGATATGTTTTAAAACACTGACTTTGGGGACTTCATTTTTTTTTTCAAAATAAAGAGAGTTGAGACTTAAAAAAAATATATCAAATGCGGGGGAGTCCTTCTTAGGATAACATTCTTGGAAAGGCAGGCAGGTTTTAAGGAGCTTGCTGAATAAAGGAGCTGCAGTACCTCCACCTTGCCACAGAGTGGCAATATTTGCCTCCCGATCAAAGGCTGGAGGAAGACGGGAGTCAACATGGAAAGGCAGAAAAGGAGCCTCGCTTTGTTTCTGGATAATCTATCTCTGCAGTTAGAGGAAGGAGGAATACGGCTGTCTTTTGCCCCAGATACCTTGACTAAAAAGTCTTATTAGGTTTTTCCCACTCTAGAGGAATCAGTGAGAACACATGTTTGCTACTCACTTCGCCCACATCTGGACCTCCAGTTTGGCCTCTATCCTTTGAGGCTATCTTAAGATCGCACACACTACTGAAATTCTTTAAGAACACCCTGGAAAATGGTTTCAGTCTTCCTGTGTGGATCAGCCACCTGAATAATAAGGAAAGTTTTAAATGCATGTGGGATAGGGAAGATGAAAATATTTGTCTTTAAGGCAATCCAGGGCGTCTGGGAAGAGGTGTGAAGATGGCATAACACAGGAGAGATGTCTGGGTGAAGGAGGGCTTTTTGGTATCATGTCCATGTTAGGAGTGGCTGAGGCTATGGTGTGAATGAGGTTCCAGTAAACATTACATGTGGAGACAGAGTACCGAATACAAAGTCCTGAAATGCTCAACACAGAAAGGCCAGATAGACAGGAACTGGGGGCTGGGGAAGTAGCTCCATTGTAGGATGTTTGCCTAGCTTGCTTGCAGCCCTGAGTTTGAAAACATGGAAGGGGGTGAGAGAAAGAAGCGAACAGAGACTGGTCAGAAAGACGAAGCATAAGGAAGACCAGAAAAAGAGGAACCGCTGTGTCTTTGGGGGGGACTATAGGTGTGGCCACACCGGAATCCTTAGAGCTTTGGACAAAGCCAGTTCTGTGAAGAGTCAGGGGCATGGGGCGAACCCACATCGCAGTGGTTGAGACAGTAATGGGGGCGCGGGAGATAGATGGTAGAAAAAAAAACTTACTTCGAGAATAATCTGGTCAAGTCAAAGACTGGTGGAGGGATGTGGAGTTTGTGGTGTAGACCTGGGGGAAGATTTTTATTAAGGTCATTCTTTTCAGATATGAGGGATTCAAAGTCATTTAAGTGCTAATTGCTGGGGACCCATGTAGAGAAAGAGTCGAAGATAAAGAGCAGGTAAGGGAAGAAGACTTAGGAAAACCAATCTTCATAAACATCTTATGTCTTTGCAACAGTGCAATCAAAATACAGCCTTACTGTGTGCACAAAATGTAGAGAAATATGAATCACCTCAATAAAACAATTTGCTAGGGAATATACACCCAAACCAGATGTGGCAGCACACACCTGTAATCCAAGCACTGGAAAATTGGGTGGAGGCAGGAGGATCATAAATTTGAGGGCAGCCTGCTTGACGTAGTGAGTTCCAGGCCAGTCTGGGTGCATAATGCAACCTTGTCTCCAAACCAAAATCACAAATTTAAGGTGGTAAACTCAGTAGTTGTAAACAAGGGCTTTTGCACTTTAATAAGTAAGCAGAAATTGTCACTATCTTTGATCAGACTTATGCTTGAATTGTGCATATTTTAAACAATATAAAATCTTAGTTCATTCCCTAAATAATTATCACTTTCTTATGATGTTGTCTTAGTCAGGATTACTATTGCTGTGATGAAACACCATGACCAGAAGAAAGTTGGGGAGGACAGGGTTTATTTGGCTTCCTCTTCCACATTGTAGTCCATCGTTGAAGGAAACCAGAACAGAAATGCAAACTGGGCAGGAACCTGGAGGCAGGAGCTAATGCAGAGGCCATGGAGGGGTGCCGCTTACTGGCTTTCTCAGCATGCTTTCTTATAGAACCCAGGACCACCAACCCAGGCATAGTACCACTCACAATGGGCCGGGCCCTTCCTCATCAGTCACTAATTAGGATATGCCCTACAACAGCATCTTATGGAGGCGTGTTCTCAATTGAGTTTCCTTCCTTTCAGATAACTCCAGCTTGTGTCAAGTTGACACAAAACCAGCCAGCACAGATGTCAAAGAGGGGCATAGAAAAGCAGCATAATTAGGGAGGTGAAGTTCACTGCTCAACAGCTGTTAACGTAGAGGAGTTATTTATCTAGGGCCCAGCTTGTCTTAGTCCGTCTGGGGTGCACTAAGAAGAACCCAGTAGACCGGGTGGGTGTCTTACTCTATTGTTCCTGCTCACAGCTCTTGAAAGTCTGGATCTAAAGTGTTTGATGAGAGTGTGCTCAAGCTTCACAGGTAGCTGACTCCTAATGGTGTCCTCACACGGCAGAGGGAAAGGAGAGCTCTTGGAGGCCTCTTTTCCATCACCCATTGGGTTTAGACTTAAACATATCTTAATTGAGCAGACATAAACACTGGGTATGTAGTACAGCTAGTGTCCATCTGTGGGTTCAGGGTCTGAGCTAGACCCCACTGTCCCACCAAACCCTCCTTCTTGAAAGTTCTATATTTTATTTCATTCTTCTTCATACCCAGCACCCAATGTGTGGAAGCTTGGAAGACAAACAGCATTTAAACCATGCACCTGATCTATTTCTATGACAATAGCCTGAATGAACCAAATAGGGACAGTGTACTTTGTTGCCTGTAAATCCTAATGAGGTTTGAAAAACGTGGGGTTTTTTTTGTTGTTGTTGTTGTTTTTCTAACCCTTTTCTTCCTTCCCATTTTCCATTTGGTTCACATGAGAGTTTGGCACGGAGAAAAATCTAAGCATTAAGCATAAAAGACTACACTCCCTCCTTCCCATCTACTTACTTGTAAGGCATTACCTCAGGGTTGGCAGGCTGAAACTCCTTCCTCTTTCCTGTAGTGTGGGCTTAACCCAGGAGGCTTCTTGGTTCTTTGTGAACCTTGGCTCCTGGGGTTTCTCCTGCCAGGGATATCTGTCCAAAACCCATATCTGTGCAAATCCCATGGTGTTTAAACTAGAACCCTGTGTCAAGTCATCTGATTCATGACATCTGGGAAAAGACCCAGCCAACAAGAAGCACGATGAGTCACCTGGGAAGTTGCAATGAATGATTTTCCACAGGTAATTGACAAAGTGGATTATGTACAAGTAGGAAATGGAAGAGCAGTAACTAAATTTTATGAAACATTTATGGTTTGCAAAACTGCTTTCCTCTAACCTGTCTTATTTGATATAATCACCATAAAGATTGAAACTATTCAAAGTTTCCCACAGTGGCTTGAGTTTTATAAGTTTGCTGGCAAGCCAGCTGTGTTAGGTTTGAATATATCTATCCCTGTAGACTTGAATAATCCTGGGCTATTTAGTTGAGAAACTATAATGATGCTGGGCATCATGGTAGACCACATGTGGATTTGGGTGGCTGGTATTTCAAAGACCTGAGGCTATCGGAAGCAAATGTTCTGACAAGTTTCCCTCTTTTGGAACAAATTGGTGCAAACATTTTGGTCACCACAGTCCATAAAGAGTTAGTGAAGGAGGCTAGGTGTAGCAGACCACAGTTAGGTATGGCAATTAAATCAGAGTGTGCACATGGACCACTGTGAGCTTTGTGATTTTTAGTAGAGGGAGAGGCATGTGGGATTAGGGTTCAGGGAGTGTCTTACTTCAGCCTTCTATTGCTGTGAAGAGACACCATAACCACAGCAACTCTTATAAAGTAAAACATTTAACTGTGGCTCTCTTACAGTTCAGAGGTTTGGTCCATCATCATCATGGTGGGAAGCAAGGCAGCATGCAGGTAGACATTATGCTGGAGAAGGAGCTGAGAGTTCTACATCTTGACTCAGGGAACAACTTAACAGGCAAGTGGTCTGTCTCACTGGGAGTGGCGTGAGCATATATGAGACCTCAAAGCCTGCCTCCACAGTGATACACTTCCTCCAACAAGACCACATCTACTCCAACAAGGCCATACCATAGTGCCATTCCCTTTGGGTGCCGTTTTCTTTCAAACCACCACAGGGAGTAAGGAATGGATGGGTTGTACAGCTGAGAATGTACACTGAGATAGGCCTGGCTAGTCTAGTCCATGCTCAGATGAGTCAGGAAGTCTCTTCACTATACAGTTGAGTTTCTCAGTCCAAAAATGAAGATCAGCTGTCTGGTCCATCTCCCTGTGCTGATATGACTGTTAAATTAAGGTACATCAAGGCACTCTGAAAACTTCAAAAATGTTACACAAACACAAAATACATTTGTTTGTTTGTTTAATGATGCTAGGGATCAAACCCAGGTCCTTGCTCTTGCTGGGCAGATGTTCTACCTCTGGGCTCCATCCCCATCTCTCAGAGCATCATTCTTATGCTTGCTATTTCTTTTGTCCCCCTGTATTTATTTCCAGTTGTAAATAGCTTGAGGTTTGGAAGGTGGTCCTGTCTTCCAGTTCTCCATGTCCTGCTAAACTCAGGCCCGAGGAAAACCACTCTTAATTGTTGCCTAATCGTCTTTGGAGGACTCAGTTCCACTGGCCTTATCTGCACCCTATTGGTGGTGACAAAGGAGTTAGGACCCTGGGGCCACAGAGAGGAACAGAGCTTGGTGAAGATGGCTGAGCAGCAGCTTTTCCCACTCAGACTTGCTTTCCCATTTCTTGCTCTGATGACTTTATGATCATTTCACGGATGCCAAGCCGACAGTGAAACATGTCACAGATGAACATCAGAGGGACTGATGAAAGACAAATGTGAGGATGAATCAAGAGAGTTGGCCAGCAGTGAACTGGAAGCAAACTGTCCACTTGCTGACCTCTCTGGCCATTTACACTTCCCTGACGAGCATCCCATCAGGGTGTTCCCTAATGTGTTTCTACTTTCATTCAGTCAACAAGTAATTACCAAGTCTGTACATTGTTCCAGGAACTCTGGCCTTCAAAGGTTTCAAAACCTGTGTTATACTGTCCTAATTTGCCTTTTCAGAATTTTGTAAACCAACCACGAGTCAGGCATTACCGTCTTTTAGCCTCTTTGTGAAGCATCAACTCTGATGAAAGGAATCCAGAGGTTTTCTAGAAAATGAGGGGGCAGGGCAGGTTGTGATTGCTGTGTTCCTTCCTATCCCCAGGGCAGTCCCATTGGTCTTCAGTCTAGGGGCAGCCATAGGAATAAGAAAGATCTGGAACTATGAACCATGTTTTTGCTCAGCCCCTCATTCCAGCAAGTGAAGAGGGCTGGCTAAATGAGGAATGGCAAAGAGAAGGAACAGGCCCATCAACATCTCCTACTGTGACCTGAACCCTAGTGTAAGGAGCCTAAAATTGAGAAGGGGGAAGGGACATGAACATTTTAATGCACATCTGTAGTGTACTGGGCTAGAAGCTGAGAGTCCTGTATATGTGGATTATTATAGAAACAGTTCTGTTGGGAACAGGGAACCAGGGAAGCTGGAATAATCATCATCATCATACTGGAGCTGAGCTTCTGTGGGGATGTATATCATGGGAACTTGGGTTTGAGTAGAAGTAAAGAAAAACATTTTTTGGCTCTTGTGTCAATACAGGATGGCTATGGGGCAGGGGTGGCAGGAAAGACTGGGTGCACTTGAGGCTGTCAACAGGTTTGTCTATGTCAGAAAAACTGGTAAATGTGGCAGGTGGTCTATATTGCCCAGCCCCCTAAGCTCAAACAGGGAAACTCCTGGCTCTCTCGTAGTTCATCCTGTGCTTGCTGGTAGGGTGTCCGTTAATGCCTCTCCTTGCAGATGAGGCTCCCACACATCTGGATATCCCCTCAGTGGTGACAGCAGTCGTGGTCCGTGGTATTGGCTTTGGGACAGTCCATATGTTTCTGCTTGTGTTGGTCAAACCTGTTCACAGAGCTTACCAGCACCATTAGAAGACCAGCAGATGGAGGCTGGTGTCTCTTTGGCTTGCTATTTGACTGTTTGTTACTCAGCAGAGGTCAAGTACTCTGTGAAGTGAACCTGTACCTTTTCCAGGTGATGCATTTGATTACAACCCCACCCCACACCCCACCTCCACTCCTGGCACAAGTACAGACTCTTCATGGCATTTTAGAATATCCCCAGTACACAGATGGGGGAAGGGCATTCAACCCATAGGAGAGAGACCTGACCAAGGCAGAGTGGCACTCACCTGGGGGCTGAGATGACTGTACTGACGGGTTCTCCCAGGAGGGGACTTGGGAACTGGTAATCATTCTCCCCAGGAAACTGTTCTAGTTTTTCTTTGCAGGAGGCAGAGGGGACAGGCAGCCTAGGCTACTGGCCCGCCTTGCAGAGGAAGACCCAGGAGACCTTCCTAATGCCATCCTCCTAATAGGACAGTGCAGAAGGCTTGTGTCAACAAGCCCTGCACAGTTTGGATAAACGTGAATGACTAACGTTTTCCCTACCAGCAGCAGGAATGATGGGGCCTGCTGGGAAGAATTCCTTTGCTGTAAACCACAGAGCGGGCCTGTCTCCTGAACCCAACCAGCGTGTCTCTTCTCTTGTCTCTTGCCTTCTTTCCGTGTTTCCAGGCCTTCAGCAGATGAGGGGAGGGACTTCTGTTGAGTCTGTCCAGACCCTGAATAGTTCTTGGTCACTGAAGTGTGTAAAAACATGGCAGCAATGCAGGTGCTATTGTCTAAAAGTGTTTACAAAGAAAGGGAGGAAGAGCGGTTATTTGACAGAAAATGACACATTGCACTAATACTGTAAGGCTCTGGCTTTTAATGTGTGCTCAGTGAATAGGACTGTTGGCATCGGCCCTCATTTAACTAGGTCTGTGTACAGCACACTGGAGCCTGGAAAGTGCCTCTGGCTTTTTTTACAGGCGGAGTTTTGGTGCCTTGGGGTCTGGGCCATGGACCGGCAAGATGTGCCTGCAGGCAGGGAGTGGTCAGCTCACTCCCAGCCGGCCAGATTGGAAGCTGTCAGTACCTATTCACGGTCCTCCTGGAGCCTACTTACCTTACTCTCAAGCCTGCTCAGGCCCCTGCCTCAGGAGACCTGTGCTGTGAGGCAGGTCAGATCTCCTCCCTCATCCTCAGGGAGGGCATTGAATGTGTGAGAGGCTGAGAGGCAACTGGCCGAGTACGCCCTTGCTCTGTTGGGTAGCAGCAGTGTTGTTGATGGGGAACTGGTAGGAATGAGGGATCACTTGGCTTCTGAGCTCTGCTTCAACAGAATACTTTTCGTGTCTAGAAGCAGATCCATAGAGTTCACTCAGCAAAAACAAAAACATAAGCAAACCAAATGGCTGGGTGGGTCCCTGAAGATTTACATACAGCGTTTGTGGATAATGGGAGATGCGTGTGACATTGACATTCGTGTCCTCTGGTGCCCTCATGCCTCTCAGATACTCAGCAGCAAGGGCTGGGGATTTAGCTCAATGGTAGACTGCTTGTCTAGCAAGCGCAAGGCAGTCCCTGGGTTTGGTCCTCAGCTCAAAAGAAGAAGGAGGAGGAGGAGGAGGAGGAGGAGGAGGAGGAGGAGGAGGAGGAGGAGAAGAAGAAGAAGAAGAAGAAGAAGAAGAAGAAGAAGAAGAAGAAGAAGAAGAAGAAGAAGAAGAAGAAGAAGGAGAGACATATACTCTGCAGCCTTCTGGCTGTGGGGTACATCTTGTAGGAGAGGAGATTTCTACCCAACCTTCTAAAAAATAATTTTATGTACATTGGTATTTTGCCTGCATGTATATCTGTATGAGGCTGTCAGGTACCCTGGAAGTGGAGTTACAGACAGGTGTGAACTGCCATATGGGTGCTGGGAAATGAACCTGGGTCCTCTGGAAGAGCAGCCAGTGCTCTTAACTGCTAAGCCATCTCTCCAGCCTCCCTTTCTACCCAATCTTAAAGCTCTAGAATCAGGAGGAAATATAGCACTTATCAATAAAAAATATGTTTGGGGTGGGGGGCTGGAGAGATGGCTCAGTCCTTAAGAGCACTCACTGCTCTTTCAAAGGATCAAGGTTCAGTTCTGAGCACCCATATGGTGCCCCACCACCATCTATCTATAATTCCACTCCTGGGAATCTGATGCCCTCTTCTGGCTTCCACAGGTATGCAAATGGTATGCATACGTACATACAAGTATGTGAACAAAACATTCATTCATATAAAAAAATAAATGTTTATGTTTCTTAAATATTTGAAATGAATAGAGACTCGATGAAAAGGGTAAAAGGAAATCTGTAAACTACTTAGCCAAAGGAAAATGTTCTAGCAGAAAGGAAATAATCTTCATGTTGGGTCTACTATGTGTTTTATACACAGTTTGTCCTCATAAATCCTATGTGGATGTTTCTGTTTTATAATAGAAGCGTATGAGCAGTTTTCCAAGAATGGACAGCTCAAGGGCATGGGATCTAGATTTGGATCACTTCTGTTTAACTCTAGGGCAGAATTTGCACCCTTACCACTGTTAACATCTAGGCTGCAGAATTTCCTCTTGATGGCCTTCATCCCTTGCCTTCGCCCACTAGAGGGCAGTAGATTTCCCCCAGTGAGAGCTAAAACCATCTCCAGATGACTTTAAATGTTCCTTGCAAGTTAAAACCTTCTGTTGAACGTTTTACTGCTCTAGAGGCTTGATCTCTCTACCCCTCCATCTCCCCTTCTCTCTCCCTCTCTTCCCCCCTCCTTCTCTCTCCCTCTCCCTCCCTCCCTCCCTCTCCCTCTCTCTCCTCTCCTTCTCTCTCCTTCCACCCCCTTCCTCACCCTTCCCCTCTTCCACCCATCTCTGTTCCTTACCACTGCACATTCAAAACAAAATATGGGGAGTAACTTTAAGTACTCAGTAATTATTTTTAAATGTCTTTTTTTTTAATCATGAGTGATAAAAGCCACTGTGAATCATTAGGACAAAATAATAAAGTTTGTTTACAGTTGTACCTCTTAGAAGTTTCCACTTTTGGCATCTGTGTGTGTGTGTGTGTGTGTGTGTGTGTGTGTGTGTGTGTGTGTAGAGATTTTTTTACTTTAGTAATAATTTCCTCTTAATGGGTAGTCTTAAAAGAACACTTTAAATAAAGGTTTTCAAAATCCTCTCTCTCTCTCTCTCTCTCTCTCTCTCTCTCTCTCTCTCTCTCTCTCTCTCTCCCCCCCCCCCTCTCCCTCCCTCCCTCCCTCTGTGTGTGTGTGTGGGGGGGTATGTACACATGAGGGCAGAGGCTAGAAGATTGGGTCAGATCCCTTCCAGCAGGCGTTACAGAAGGTTGTAAGCTTCTTGTTGTGAGTGCTAGGAACTGAACTCAGGTCCTCTGCAAGAACAGTAAGTGCTCTTAACCACTGGGCCATCTCCCCAGCTTTCATAAATATTATTTATCTGTATTTTGTAGTTAATATTACAGCAAAATGTTTTTCTATATCCTAACAAGTCAATGTCATTATATCTAGCAACTGCATTACATTCTATTATATACACAGTGCAAACATTCCCCAAGTGGTGGACATTTAGTTTTTCTGATTTGTTATCTTCATAAATATTTCCTCGGTGAATATATATGTACATGTCCTTTATGTAGAGTCTTGATCAATTCCCTAGGGTGTACATTTCTGGGAAAAGAATGATTCAGCCAAGATCTTTGTATATTTTTCGTTTCAGTTTCCTAATTACTGTCAGGCTGCTCTCAACTGTTTAACCGATACTTGTAGTGTTTCTCTCTCGCTCACTCTCCTTCCTTCCGTCCCCTCCCCCTCTCTTCTCTCCTCATGGGAAGTGTTTTCCCTGAGCACCACCCTTAAAAAAATCCCCTTGACAGATAAAAGTGACATCCTACTGTTTTAATTAGCATTTATTCCATGATGTGCAAACCTGAACATCTTCCTTCCGTGTGTTGCATGTATTTGTGTTTCCTATTCTTTGAAGTGTTCAACACGATGCGTTCCCTGTTCCTTCTTCGTCAGCTATAACTGTACCTCACATTGTCGTATTGCCTGCTCTGTGTTTTCACATCACATTTGTAACAGAAGTTCTTTGAAGGGTTTTAGCATGCCTCGAAGGATACTGGGGTGAAAATATGGGAGCAGAGCTGGAATTGTGTGGTGGCCACCAGGTGGTGCCATTGGCTCAGAATGAAACCATTGCTCTGGCGAGCAGGAGGCTATTAAAAAGTGGTCATAAGATGGGTGAGGAGCGCCTGAGAAATCTTTGCCTCCACGGGACACCGTTTGTCAAGTTTGCAACTAAATTGACAATGATCAGGAGTGGACCTGATGCATTTGTGGTGTGTTCTGGGGCAGAGAAGGTCAGGGCCTTTTCATTTTTGTTTAAAATATATGACAGTTGTGAGGCAATATTTTACATTGTATATAGTTGCCTAATAAAGTATACAGTTTCATGGTTCTCAATACATTCCTATCACAACAATCCATCTTAGAATATTTTTGTCATCTCAGAAAGAAACCCTATGCCCTTTGTCGTCCCCCATCCCTGTCCTTTCCCCAACCTTTCTTCCCCTTCCACTGGTCCCCAAGAGCACTCATCTAGATTCTGTCCCTGGGCTTCTTGTCCCAGTGGTTCCATATACATGGAACCTCCTGTCGGTGTTCTTTGTGATGATGGTATGCTCTTACTGGTATTCTAGACTCACTGGTACTACCCTTCTTGACTTCCTGGCAGGAGACATGAGCACCTCCATGTCCCGACATGATGTCTTTCTACATGATGGCTCTTCATGAGTCCAGGACACTAAGACAGGAGATTTCTGAGCCCTAGACCTCCCAGGAGCTTGGGTTTGGTGCACTGGACATCTAGGGCTGGTGAGGGCTATTTGTTAATAACTCATGTGACCCCACCGAGGACTAGGCTGGCAGTAGTGGGGAGGTCAAGCTGGGGAGAAGAAAAGAACAGGTTTTAAATAAAGGCACCAGAGAAACAGACCAGCTCCCCTGTCCCTGGTCACCCTTGACTCAGCCTGACAACAGGACGTAGCTGAAGGCCATCAAAACCAATGACATCAGCCTTATTTGCTATTGAGCTGGCAAATGCCTCAGTTTAGCATAGCAGAAGGAATACTTAATCTGTGGCCTGAAGCTCGTCCTGATCTTCCATTGCCTGGTGCCTGGGGCTGTTGTGAATATCTGATGAGAAATGACACACTGAAGCAAACTGACACATTAGATAGAACCAAGGGATGGGTGGGACCTTTGGGAATTTCCTGTCCACCAACCTCATTTCATAGGAAATTGAGTCTGCAGAGGTGAAGAAGTTCTTTGCTGAAGGCCACATGGCAATTGTTGGTGCAGGGCCAATGTGGATCTGGGAGGCACAGCTTCGTTTCATCCTTTCTTCCTTCCCCTCAGGATCGCAAGAATCAGATCCAATCACACTGACGTTGCAGAATTGAGTAGACTCGAGTCATTTATGCATGGCTACAGAGCTAGTGGATCTGTAATATTAATATTTGTGTTGAATGAGTAGGAGTTGAAGTAATGGCAGCTGAAGAAGTCACGGTGGTCTTCATAGACGGCTTCAGGAACAACCCAGAGCAGATTGAAGTTCACTGAGCCCTGAGGTTTGTGTAACTTGAATCCCCCAAGTCAAGAAAAATAATACTAACTTGCAATTTCAAAAGGGATGGGAGAGATGGCTCAGTGGTTAAGATCACTAACTGCTATTCCAGATGACCAAGGCTGGATTCCCAGCTCCCTCATGGCACCTTACAACTGTCTCTAGCTCCAGTTTCAGGGAACCCAGTGCCCTTGTCTGGCCTCTGCAGACATCAGGCACACAATGTGTATATGTATATGTGTGTGTATATATACACACACATACAGGCAAAACACTCATATACACAGAATTAAGAAATAATGGTAGCTGCAAGGCCTTTAAAGCAGTTCATACATATGAGGGGTCTCATTTCACTTCACTGTCAATCTACTTTTAGGACTTGTGAGATGGGATAGACCTTTTTGTTTATATAAATGACACCTGGTGTGTACTGAGAAGCATTTTGTAACTCATAAGACAGAGACCATCCTGGAAATACACAGACACTGAACTCCTGTTCTATGTGAGAAACACCAAAGAGAGCCAAGAGGTCGGGGTGTGGGGTACTGAGGCCCAGGGTGAAGACTGTGGCCGGTTTTCCTCCCAACTCTCCAGTCTTCAGTTTGTTCTCAGAGGCTCTTTAAACAGTCATTCTTCTGCTGCATACTTTGCCAAAGGGGGAGTTAGATACAGGTGTGAATGAAGCCCTGGAGCATCATGGGAGGACAATATTTTCAAAATGTCCCACCTGCCACATCCCTTAAATCCATATCACTGTCCTGAAGTGAACGGAGGAATGTGTGTGATCAGAATGGCCTTTCCTAGAGAGTGCCTAATGTCCCTGTATCAAGGGTAAAAATGAACACCGTAGTAATCTATGCCATTGCCCACAAAATTTGTTGTCATTTTGGGAAACAACACCTTCACCCATTCTGTCTATTTAAATAATAACACCAGCATTAGACATTCCTTTTTTCCTTGTTTCTAGCCTGCTCCTGCCACTTTTTTTTTTTTTTTTTTTTTTTTTTTTTTTTTTTTTTTTTTTTTTTTTTAAGAGCTAAGTCTGGGCTCAGAAGAACCTGGTTAGTTGAAGAAATGTCATTCCATTTGCAGATTCGTCAGCTTGGATGGCAGTTTTAGCATTCATTGGGACTGTGAAGCACCAAGGGGCAGTGGATTCACATGCCTCTACAAAGTGCAGGGTGGAGGGCTCCCAAGCCTGTGGTCTAAGGCGTGCTTAGTCATTTCCAATGTCATAGCCAATCCTGTCACCTGGGTGTCCCTCCTTGTTTTTTATCATGGGTTTCAAACACCCTCAGGAGTGCTTCCTGGATAATTCCAACACTTTTAACAAATCAATCCTAAGGGGAACAAAATAAAAAGTACAGAACAGCGGAAGAGTATTTAAAACATGGTTTTAATTTATAAAAAATTAACTTTTCTTCTTCAAAATCCTGTATGACCCATTAAACAAACTGCTCAGTAGAAAAGTAATAAAAGTCACTTCCATTAGAGATTTCGAATCTTCTAATAGGTTAGTTGGTCTTGGGGAATTGAGCAGGGCTCCTTTAAAATGCTAACTCCAGGGGCCCATGAAATGACTGGGCAGGTAAAGGAGACTTCCTGTGCAGGCCTGACTACCTGAGTCTGATCCTTGGAACCATACAAATTTGGAAGAAGGAAACAGACTTCACAGTTGTTTTCTGACCTTCACATATGCATTACGGCGCACACTCACATGTCAATACACATGATAATGGTAAACAAAGCTAAAACCCCAACCACATCTCATGAGAGGCAAACCCTCTGTACATCAGCCTGGAGAAAAGCAAGTGCTTGCTGTTAGGGAGTTTCCAGTACATTATAAAAGAAGCTCACAGAGACAGGCTGGAACCTTCTGGACACTTGTCTTCTCCTCTGTCACTTTACAGTTTGCAAGTTGCCCAGGTACATTTACCTCCATTCCCATTCAGGTTGCCGTTGACTAGTTCTTCATCCACACCTCAGTCCAAGGGCATCGAGGAAATGGACATTTAATAAGTGCGCTGTTATTGTCACCAGTGCTGTGACCCTTTAATACAGTTCCTCATTTTGTGGTGACCCCCAACCAGAAAATCGTTTTCATTGCCACCTCCTCACTGTAATTTTGCTACTGTTATGAATCGTAATATAATATCTGAAGTACAACCCTGTGGGGGTCACACCACAGGTTGAAAATAGCTGACATAAAGTTTTAAGTTGCACAGGTTATGTGCGTTGTAAAATGATGAGCACAGCTGACTTTTATTAAGTTTAATATTGGCCAGAATTAACAGAAAAAAGCCTTAGGAAGAGTATTTTCTCCTTATGCTGCCACCCAAATGTTGGCATTTTTAGTGTCTTCACTTTACACATGACGCCATGCAGCCAATTTGATGGAGTCAAGATTCCAGCTCAGAAAGCCAGTCTATAGACACTGTGCTTTCAGAGCCCAACACAGCCTTCTCTGCATGCCTGTCCACTCCTCACACTGGTCACCAGCCCCATGTGGCTAGTAGGCATGTGCCATGTGGGTCACTTGAATTGCAAACTTCCCTAATACAAACTACACAAGCTCTATTGAAGATAGTGTAGAAAAAGAATGTAAAACATCTCTGTGGTAGCTATTACATTGGTTTCATATTGATTGCATGTTAGAATGACAGTGGTCTGGACATGCTTAGATGGAAATGAATTACTAAAACGGAGTTTCACCTGCTTCCTTGGACTTTCTGAAATGAGGCTACCAGACAATTTTCTATTCTATATGAGGTTTATGCTATTTTGCTGTCAGACCACGTTTCAGTCTACTATTCCAAAATGTATAAGAGATTGAAACTTTCCCAGGCTGTTGATGCTCCTAGTTAACTCTGGTTAAAGTCCTGGTGAGGATGATTGATGGAGACGTAAGTTCTCTGTTATTTATGAACTTGAATCACCTGTATTATCATGCGTGGGTAGGAGAGAAATCCAAAGGGTTAGCTAAGTGGTGTTTGCCCTGTCTTGCTGACTGTGTGTTGCCTCCCATCCCTCTTCTGGCCGCCATAGCTTGAGTTCCTCATGCCCCGCCCCTCACCTTTGTGATCAATGCATTTCCTGTCTCACGCCTTAGGTCCAGCTGTGGTGCCTGACATATGATTGATAAATGACAAGTGCCTAGTCATTTTTTTTTTTTCTGTTGCTGCTTTATACCTAATGACGATTGCCAGGCAGAGATGACATGGGTACATAAGGAAGAAGTTGGGATTGTTTGTGGAGATGGGAAAGCCACAAGCTAGAGAATTTTTTTTTTTAAGATTTATTTATTTATTATGTATACAATGTTCTGCCTGCATGTATGCCTGCAGGCCAGAAGAGGACACCAGATCTCATTACAGATGATTGTGAGTCACCTTGTGGTTGCTGGGAATTGAACTCAGGACCTCTGGAAGAACAGCCAGTGCTCTTAACCTCTGAGCCATCTCTCCAGCCCCAGATTTTCTTTTAATGGTAGTATCTGCTAAAAGTCAGAAACAGAAAAGAATGTTCTGTTTGTCCAAAATAAATGTGTTAGCAATTTATAAAGGATACTTATCTACAGCAGTTTTGGGTGGAAAGAGGGAACAAGAGATTGCTATTTACTGCAGTTACTACTTGGTAAGGTCAAGTTAGAGTACTCTGCCATGATGCAGTGGCCTATCCTGACCCAACTTGAGGCTCTTGTCTTATACTGAAGACTAGGGTTGGGGGTCAGGGATGCACACTGACATTGGGGAATGATTGTTTTTCCACGCTGTGTACCCCTGATCTATGCTGGTGTGGGGATTGGCACGCTAGGGTAGCTGATATAGTAGGACTGTGGTCTGGCACAGTAGTGTTGGGCCTTGCTTCCTCTCAGGTCCATTTTATGCCATTGGGTTTTTACAATGTCTTGACCATGTGTTTCATATGGCCTGCTTCCCTTTCAAAGTCCAGGATAGCTGGAAAGCTGAACATGGGTAGAGACCATTAAATGAGTTTGGATCTAAGCAGAGCATCACATCCACTTTCTGGAGTCTTGTGGCCACCCACTCTCTTCCCTTCCCTTCCTTGGGCCTTCTGGACCTCTCCTTTATTTGTTGAAAGTTTCAGCTGTGGACCCTTCTTCTCTGATTAGGAATTTCTTAACTGTTTCCCTGACCTCTGACATCTGCTCACCTTGATTTCTGTCTGCTCAACATTGACTGTGTACACTCTCCACACCTGAGACACTGACACAACCCCACCTAGCTGGTGAACCAGGGGGACTGGAGTTCCTGTTAGTGAATCCCCTCTGGAACATCAAATCATCTTAGATGTCCTATGAGATTCATAGACATTAGGCAGTGGGTTACAGTTTATTAATCTCTACTCATTGTTGTGATAATTACTCACTATCATACAGTTTATTAGTCAGTACTCATTATTGTGGAATGACACATAGGCCCCGAGGACAAAACAGCGTGGGACAAAGGATGTTGGGGGTAAGTGAAGATTCAGAAAGCAAAGCAGCTGGGTGTGGAACCAGATGCTGGAACACTGAGACTTAACATCATCTCTTACCCAGTGTCTTCTATATCCTCACCTAATCGCAACCACCTCCACATGGATATACCTGTGGTGATATATTGTGTACCCTAATACAATTTGCTTGAAGATTAAAGGACAGAGCCAGCCATTAGATTAAACATAAAGGCCAAGCAGTGGTGGCACACACCTTTAATCCTAGAACTTGGGAGGCAGAGACCCATCTGGATCTCTGTGAGTTCAAAGCCACCCTGGACTATATGAGATTGACTTAGTCTAAGAGAGAAACTGAGCCAGGCAGTGGTGGCACACACCTTTAATCCCAGCACTTGGAAGTCACATGCCTTTGCTTGGGAAGCACACTCCTCTAATCCCAGCACTGAGAAGGAAGTGATATGGCTGGGCAGAGAAAGGTCTGTAAGGCAGGAGGAGACAAGAACTGAAGCTTTTTCAGGCTGAGGAGTCCTAGAGGTGAGATGTGGCTGTGGCTTGTTCCTTTGTCTCTCTGATCTTTCAGCATTTGCACCAATATCTGGTTCAAGGTTTTTATTAAAAGATCATTTAGAGTTCATGTTACATCTGCCATCTTATTTTCAAATACTACTGATACCTTAACATGGGTTCCACTCTGACGGGCCATCGAACTCCACACTGGAATCAGAATAAAGTTTGTAAAGCATCAAAAATGGGCCTTTAATCTTAGTATAAAGGTATGCCTGGCCTATATATAATTTGATGAGTTGATTCTTCATTTCAGACAACAAATAAAAGTTATGTGAAGGAGCTAGAAGCACGTCTGCAACTTACTTATTAAAAATGGCTTTTCTTAAACCTGCCAGGTTCCCATGTCTCCCAGAAACTATCTCATGTACAAATTATTCTGTTTTATTCTTTGTGTTTTGTATGTTTTGAGAGAGGCAGGGCTCATGGTGGCTTCATGAAAATTAAATTCATAGAATAAAATTTGAACTTTGGCAATTGAATAAACAGCCAAAACAAACATACTTTGGTGAAAAAAAAATCAACATTTTTTTTCTTTTGAAAAGCAAGCAGTGTCTAAGCACAAATACCTTAAAAGTGAACTAAAAAGCTTTTCTAAAATAAACAACTTTGCCTGGGATCCTAAATTGGGACCACATGGAGATGCGGAGCCTACAAATGCCGTGCACCCAGGCTCCTCGGTTCTGCCTTCAATGCCCGCCTGCCTCCAAGTGGCTCTTGTAGCCTCTGGTCTCGAAGGAGCCCTAGGGTTTTGGATCCTAGCATGAGGGGGAGAAGGCAGAAGAAAGAAGAGGAATGAAAACAAATGCCTTTCAACCCAAAACATCAGAACAGTCAGGTTCACTTGTGCATCGGCCAGACTCACCCAATGCAGAGCTCTCCATGTGGGCTTGTGGGGCTGAACTTGTGTAAGGCCAGGCTTGAACTTGGGGGTGGGGTGCAAGGACTGCAAGCAAACCGCCCAGGTCCAGGCCCTGCCCTGAGGCAAATCAAGGGGAAGCCAAGTGGGCACAGATAGAATTATTCCTTTGTTTTTCCCATTCACCAAGTGCTGTGTGCTTTGGGGTCATAGGTCATGAGTCAAAGGAATGTAGTTGTTGTCACATAGTCCTGTCCATTTTAAGTATCTTTCACTAATAGGGTGGAGGAGAGGGAGACCACAGCATCCATGTTGAGGAGAGAAGGTTGGCATGCTCATTTATTTCTTCATGCTAGGAACACATCTTTCTTCATGTGCTCATGGTCTGCCCTACCAAGTGGGCATTTATGTCAGATGTTGGTCCACAGGGACATCTTTTGTCTCCTTTAACTAGAGGGCAGCTTCTCAAGAGTTTGGGAAGGACTGCTTTGAAAACAGTGAGCGGAATGAACTCAGATGGGAATTTAACTCATTTTACTGGTAAGGGCTCATAGATGTTGTCAAATTGTTCCAACCGTTTTGAGCTGCTGTAGCTCAAAACCTCAGATCCAGAACTGTGATCTTTAGGGTGAGGATATGTAGGATGACTGACTTCGGCTCTGCCAATTGTGCTGTTGGAAAATATAACTGCAGAGTCAAAGCAGCTGACATTTATTGAACGCTTAGTGGTAAGCCATGGCACTGAGATGAGCATTTTGTATAATACGTAGTGTCTGATTCAAGTCTCCTCCAAGCATTTCATTCCCATGAGGAAACTGAGATCCAACTGGGAGATTAAGGAATCACACGATGTGATAGTAGGTCTGCTTGAAGCCAGTCCCAAACATGAGGAAACATCGGGAATCCATAATGGCTCTTTCTGTAACTGGGTTCTGTTGTCTGTGCCTCCTTAGCTAAGGAAATAGTGGCTTTTCATAATATGCCTGAATTTTAAAACATTTGTCTTTCTGCAGAAATCGTGTGTGTGTGTGTGTGTGTGTGTGTGTGTGTGTGTGTGTATACATCAAGTTGTATGTGTGTTTGCGTGTGTATTTACATCAAGTTGTATGTGGGTCTGTGTGCGTTTATATGTACATCAAATGTGTATGTATGTGAGTGTGTGTGTACACATCAAGTTGTATGTGTGTGTCTGTGTGTGTTTGTGTGTACATCAAGTTGTGTGTGTGTATACATCAAGTTGTATGTCTGTGTGTGTGTGTATACATCAAGTTGTATATGTATGTCTGTGTGTGTTTGTGTGTACATCAAGTTGTGTGTGTGTGTTATTGTGTGTGTGTGTGTGTGTGTGTGTGTGTGTGTGTGTGAGTGTGTGTAGGGTGATCCCCAAACTTTCAGAGCAAAGGAGACTTTCCTGAGTAAAGCCTCAGAGCTCCTGAAACATGGGTCCATCTCAGTGTCCTCATGTCCCCTTCACATGGACAGTGTCCAGCCTCCTCCTGACCCTCTGTGCCTGGTCTGTGGCCTCTAGAAGGAGAACACAGACGCCTCTACCCACTTTACTTCTCTCTGTCCTAGGTGCAGGCTGGGAGCCTCCATTTCTCTCCTCACTTCTAACGTCTATAGGCAAGGCCTCTCTTGCCCCTTCAGCTCTCTCGGAAGAGTCTGAAGGGGGCAGGGAGAAGAAGAAGACACGGCAGGCCACCTTTAACAGCTTATGTGGCTGCTCCATTCTCCCAGACATTAACAAAAGAAAGCGGGTGGCAGCTTCCTAAGTGATGGATGGAGCCTCTGGAGGAACTCAGGACCAGACTGCTGTGTATTTTTAGTGCCTGCGGCTTGTGACAACATAGGTGCAAATGGCTGGATCCTGTCCCTTTCACTGAATGGCTGGTATTGAAGAGTCTATGCCCTCTCCCTGCCAGACTCTCCTCACGGAACTCCCCTTTTATGAGGTGGGTGACTAGCTCCTTGGCACCAGGCTGCCCTGCCACAATTCTCCTTTATTGCCCAGCACTGATGCCCAACTACATGACTGACTCCACAGACAGCCTCGGCATGGGGCGCGGGGCACTCATGGAACTCCACTGGCTGTAAGCTTGTCAGGGTGTTACCAAATTGTGAGGCAAAGTCTGCCTGCCTTGCAGGGGTTCCGTCTGGACACGCTGAGCCTTCTGGCACGAGGCAGCAATCAGAGACGAAGGAACTGTGGGAGTGAGGACAGAGGCTGGCTTCCCATCTCAGAGTGTTTCTGTTGGGATCTTGCTCTGCAGTGGGAAGCCAAACTCCTGGTCACTGACATATTTGGGCACCCTGAGGGAGCTGGGAACTACCAGAGACCTCAGGTGTCCTGACAAGTAATTGTTGTTCCAGAGTTGAACTTAAAGAAAATAATGGAAAGCCCCTGGAGAGAGTGTGCATGGGCTGCACAAGGCCCCATGGCACCCTCCTGATGTCATTCAGAGTGGATATCATGCTGGAGCCTCAGACTACAAAATGGTAGGCTACAAACTTGCTGTACAGCTTTAGGCAAATAACTGTATTCCAGAATTCTCTTATTTTCAAGAAGCAGCCCTTGCCCTACTGACCTCACTAGAGCTCTCCACAGAAGGGAAAAGTGCTGTGGAACCACTGAAAGCGTAATGAGACCCCAAGTGGGCATGGTGGTGGTGGGTAGGGAATGAGGGGAGGCCAGGCCTGTCTGTTTACTTGTTCTTGTTTTTGACCAACATTGATCTTTATGTGGAGATTTATCTTCTCCAACAAAGAGAGATAAAACACCACAGTTGACAGTCTCACTTTGGATTTTGCTCATGCAAAATTTGCTCATAGTCAAATGACTTCAGAATCCTGGGTCATATTATAGATCTACTCTATGAAAATCTTAGAAATCGTTCAGTGAAGCAGGAAGCCAGATAAAATTGGTCAAAGCTAGATAAAATTTGGGGCTTTAAGGGTTGGGGATTTAGCTCAGTGGTAAAGCACTTGCCTAGCAAGCGTGAGGCCCTGGGTTCGATCCTCAGCTCAAAAAAAAAAAAAAGGGGGCTTTATTGGTATTCAGTTTTTATGATTTCACTTATTGCGTACTGACAGCTAGCCCGAATCACTTCATGAAAGTGAACTAGAAGCTAAAAGCAGTTGTGGTTAACCAGGAAAATTCCATCCCAGGTCCATGAGATGTGGAGGTGCTGGACTCTGAGGGATGGCTCTTGCCACCATTGCTCTATTGAGACAGACAAGTACATTGGTTGGAAAGCAGGGAACTAAGGTGGGTCAAGTTGCAGAGTCTAGGGAGAGGCTGAAACCAAGAAACTCTGCAGAGCTGCCACCCAAAGGGCCATGTGCAGAACCCAGGAAAAAAGCGTGAGGTAGGGGTGTAGAAGAGAGAGTAGGCTGTGCTTGGAAGAGTGGCAGAAGCTTATGGAGTACTCCAGAACAAGCCTCTGTGGAAATCCCAGTGTTCTGTGCTGGATAGTGTTGTGTCAACTTCATATACGCTAGGATTATCCAAAAGGAGGGAGCCTCAACTGACAAATTGTCTCTATAAGACAGGGCTGCAGGCAAGCCTGTGGGGCATTTTCTTCATTAGTGAGTGATGTGGGAGGGCTTAGCCCATTGGGAGTGGTGCCATCCCTGGGCTGGTGGTCCTGGGCTCTATAAGAAAGCAGGCTGAGCAAGCCTTGAGGAGCAAACCAGTAAGCTGCACTCCTCCACGACCTCTACATCAGCTCCTGCCTTCAGGTTCCTGCCCTGTTTGAGTTTCTGACCTGACTTCCTTCACTGATGAACAGTGATGTGGACGTGTAAGCCAATAAATGCTTGCCTCCTCAAGTTGCTTTTGGTCATGGTGTTTCCACACTGCAATGGTAACCTAAGACAGGCTCTTATGCAGATCAATCCAACTCAGGTGGCCTTTGGTTATTTTTTACACCCCTTTCAACTACTCACTCAAAGTCCTAGATTATACTAGTTATAACTAAGTGCAATGCTACTGTTGTATGCGTGCACACACGTCTGTCAATGAGTCTGTATTATCTAGATATTGGAAATAGTAGTCTGGTACCAATTTTCCTACATAAACTTTATACAAATAAAACTGGCCTTAAATCTCATTTAACAAGAATTAGGTATTTCTTATGTCTTTCAGAGATATTTGTAGATTGACATAGGTGTAGTGGAACAGATAATATCTCACCATACAATAGAATTAAGTACCTGGAATAATTCCAAATGTGTTAGTAAAGATCCTGTTTTTACCAATGGTGTTTTCTCAAACCATCAGATCACTACCCTTTGGAAGCGTTGCAGATTTCTGACTCATCTCTTTCATGTGCATTGCTAGAAACTTCATCTGAGGTCCTTCTGTGTCCATCCTGATCCCAGTCCTTGCTATTTCATTCTTAAGGCAGAATTCTTAACTTCCTTCCATCTTACCCCTGCACAGCGATGCCATGATACCTGTACTGTGCTTAACCATACTGGATTGTGTATCTTGTTCATTGTTTCACTGTGCTGATTTTGAAGAAACAACTAGAGAACAGAAACAACCCTTTCATGGTGTCACTAATAAATTAGTGATTAATAATTAGTCTGTGGCACTAATAAAAGACAGACAAGTTCATTGGTTGGAAAGCAGAGAACTAAGGTTGGTCAAGTTGCAAAGTCTAGGGAGAGGCTGAAACCAAGAAGCTCTGCTGAGCTGCTACCCAAAGGGGCATGTGCGGAACCCAGGAAAAAAGCGTGAGGTAGGGGTGTAGAAAGTTTTCTGCAGGAAGTCCTTTATGTCCCTGGAAGAGGCTGCATACTTCTCTATCCACTGATAACATCCTGTTGTTTCCCAGCTGTGATACATGCATTACAATTGACTGTATTGTATATGTCTGTTCTCTCTCTCTCTCTCTCTCTCTCTCTCTCTCTCTCTCTCTCTCACTCCCCTTCCTTCCTTCCTTTCCTAAATACTCAATGAAAGCAGCATCCACAGTCATCTGGCTGACAGGTGATCCCCTGTCTTAGTCAGTGTTCTATTGCTGTGAAGAGACACATGACCATTTCATTCAAAAGAAAATATTTAACTGGAGTTGGCTTACAGTTTCAGAAGTTTAGTCCATTATCACCATGGCAGGAAACATGGTGGCACGCAGGCAGGTATGGTGCTAGAGATGTAGCTGAGAGTTCTCTATCTCAGCACAGGTAGCAGAAAGAGAGAGCCATGGCGTCTGGCTTGGGATTTTGCAAAGCTCAAAGCCCTCCTCCGGTGACACACCTCCTTCAACAAGGCCACACCTCCTAATCCTTTCAAATAGTGACGCTCCCTGGTGACCAAGAATTCAAATCTATGAGTCTACAGGGGCCATTCTCATTCAAACTACTACACTTTCTAATATTCAATATAGATATTTTGTTTTGTCTAAGTCTTGATACATAGACTGTGTTCAATAAATGTTTAAATTGGTTGAATAATGATTTTTAAACATGTGTTTCATTAATGTCAGACAGTTAAGGGAACTGAGGTAAATAGACCAAGCAGAACCTGAAGTATATGGCAGCATTTTGGCTGATTCAGCATGTGATGTGACAGACCTGTTCTAAACAATACAATGAATCAAAAAGCAGCAGTTGGTTGCACACACCACTATTTTTAAACTTATTTTCTAGATGTGCACAGGACAGCATCATTGACATCTGCATGTCCCTCACAGTTCCTGCATCTGGATCTGATGTCATTAAGTACGGTTTGAAAAGAAGTTTGTGTTCTAATAGATCTACCTGGTTCTAAACATCTGTTGCTTCCTAACAAGTCCTACATTCATTTAAGTAGCCCTGGTGCACAGAGGTAAACAGAGCTCTGGCAGCCTTTCCATAAGAGAAACTGTGTTTGCTTCCTTCATTAATTACTAATGGGGCATTAAGACATGCATTCTCTCTGAGCCAAGTTAGATAATTCCTGGCACTTAATTCGAGGGTGCGTTCAGAAGCAGAGACATGTATTGACATACCAGAAAGCATGCCCTGTAACAAGCACAGTGATGACTACAGTGCCAGGGTTATACTAAGCTTCAAGTATATCAGTACCAAATGCACTGATCCATTGCTTTAACCTTTGCAGTTTATAGGTTAATTTGGAAAAACAAATTAATTCTGGAAAAAAAAAAAAACAGCATGTATTCCCAGAGTACTTCTGTAAGCAGCTACCACTGTGTAACTTGGATAACACTTTATGAAGATCCAGAGTGGTGAAAAATAAAGACAGATCGAATCAGAGGGATGAGAGTAACAAGCAAAGAACAGAATTACTAAACCAAAGTGTGGTTTACTAATTAAATTTAACGGTCAGTTGCGAACAGAATTAATGAAGAATTTTATTCTTGTGGATACACTAATTAATATAGCATGAGAGTGACAGCATGAAAATAGTAAGAAATAAGAGTCTGGCAGATATTACTAGTCATAGCAGATTTTTAATGTGTAGCACAATATTTTTAGCAGATATATTTTAACGTAGATTATGATAAAATATGAATAAGACATGAAAGAATTTCAATAGGGTTGAATATTGGCTATATTTACTTATGAGTTACATAAAATAGCTTACTTTAAATATTCACATAATTATAGTGGTCCACAAAGAAACACCTGTTTATTTGTTTCTTTGGTTTTTGAGACAGGGTTTCTCTGTGTATCCCTGGCTGTCTAGAACTCACTCTGTGGAACAGGATGGCCTCAAAATCAAAGATCTGCCTGCCTCTGCCTCCTGAGTGATGCGATTGATGGTGTGTGCCACCACTGTCCAGTAAAAACCTTTTAACTTATTTTTATTTTATATGTAGGGGTGTTCTGCCATCATGTATGCATGTATGCAATGTACATGCAGTACCCACGGAGGCTAGGAGAGAATTTTGGATACCCTAAGACTGGAGTTACAGACGGTTGTGAGTCATTGTGTAGGTGCAGAGAATTAAACCCAGGTCCTCTATAAGAGCTAACAATGCTTTTAACCACTGAACAACTTCTCCAGCCCCAACCTTTTTTTCAAGTATATAAATTAGCAGTGGAATACAATCTAAGCACAAAGAAACCCAGCATATTGGCAGTGTCTGGATTTGAAGGCTAACGCTGCTGAGGGAGGTGAGCTTGTCCCTTTAAGGTTAAACTTGAATCAAACGTAGCAGAGACAGTGATGGAAAAATACCTCAGAAGATGCCAAGGTCTAGCCATGATGATCCTACTTGGATATATTTACAACTCCAAAGAAAACAATGTGCCCATCCAAAGAGGACCAGGTTTGGCCAAAAGGCAAAACCATTATAGTCACACAGGGTCAAGGGAGCTTTGCCTGGCTGGACTTAGGTAAAGTGGCCAGATGGGAAGGTCCTACTTCTTGTGGACATGGAATTCATGCACAACAGGTCACCCTGGGATTTAGAGTAACCCCCCCCCCAACAATGGACATCTGTGAGTACCCTGTACATAGATTAATGCAGCTAGAAAGGAGGGGCACCAGTGTCCCAACAGAGTTGAAAACTATGAAGTGTTCCTAAGAAGCAATCTGGGAAAGGAAGCTTCCTGACCTTGTAAGATGTCACTGTTACAGGAGCAATAGTCCAGCAGTTGAACGGCACAGTAGATACAGTAAAACAACTTGTTCATGGGAACTTCTTTTCATTCACTGCTGTGTCTGTGTATGGATGAGGCACTGAGAAGTCTGTTGCTTGCATGAAAGAAATGAGGACAGACAGTTATTGGACGAATAAGATGGGATAATAGGTTATCTATTTTAAACACGCTAAAGTGAATAATGGACTAAAGAGTTAATTTTTTAAAGCAAACTAAAAGATCCAGATGTTGGTCATAATCCTTAAGAGGCAATGATTTTACAAGTCTAGACAGATAAAAAGAAATTACAAAGCAAAGTTAAAAACAACTCGGACTATGCAAATATTAAAAGCTTATGTTAGCAAAATATTATAATAACAACCAGAATTCAAAGTCAGACAACGTGGGGAATGCTTGCAGAGAATGTGGCAAAGTCCTGCTATCTTATTAAGTGAAATGTTTGTATAAGTTGATAAGAGAAACATTGTAATTCTAGGAACATAAACAGACAAGTCATAAAAAAGAAAATAAAAACCAGTAAATAAATATATGGAAGATATTTGATTGATCTGGCAGTCAAATCTATTTAAATGAGCAAGAAAAAATATGAAATTTTATGATGTCCAATGCTAGTGAGGATGTTGTAAAAATGGTACTCTCATGTTTTGGTGATATTTTGTAAATTACTGTCTCTTTTTTTGGAAATCATTTGGCAGTACAATATCATGAGCCATAAAAACATTTATAGCCTTTGACCTAGTAATTTGACTTACTTCTGGGAACATATCCTGTTGAAAATTAATCAAAAATGTGGAAAAAATTAAGGCTCTAAAATAAATTGGGAAATACTAAGTGTCTCACAATAAAGGGAGAGTTAATGTGTCATGGTACACTGATTAGATATAAAACAACATTGCCCCTCATAAACACAGAAATGGGGCACAGGCAGACAAATGGAAAGAGGCTTGTGATTTAATGGGAAATAAAAATTATGAAATATTTTGCTGTGGGGTGTCATTCTGTATGCTGTGAACATATGTTGCTCTGATTGGTTGATAAATAAAATGCTGATTGGCCAGTAGCCAGGCAGGAAGTATAGGTGGGATAAGCAGACAAGGGGAATTCTGGGAAGAGGAAGGGCTGAGTCAGGAGTCGCCAGCCAGACACAGAGTAAGCAAGATGACAAGGCAGAACTGAGAAAAGGTACCAAGCCACATAGCTAAACAAAGATAAGAATTATGGGTTGATTAAGGTCTAGTCAATAATAAGCCTGAGCCAGTGGTCAAGCAGATATAATTAATATAAGCCTCTGAGTGATTATTTTATAAGTGGGCCACCCAACTGTGGGGGTTTGGCAGGACTGGAGAAACAATTCTGACTACAATGTTTTAGTTTTTTCTTACATTTATTTGCGTGTGTATGTGCACATGAGGGTGGCTGCCCACTAATGCCACAAGAGGGTATCAGATTTCTAGAGCTGGAGTTACAGGTAGTTGCCACTGCTAACTGTGGATGCTGGGAACCAACTCAGTTCTGGAAGAGTAGCAAGCACTCTTATCCACTAAGCCATTGCCCCAGTCCCTGTAAAGATTTATGCAGAAAAATATATATAGATGAGAACAGTTGGGGCAATCAAATTTTTAGTTGTTAAGTTAAGGTGTCAGAATGTTGAGTTTTTTTCCTTTAATTTCCTCCCCCCATTATGTTCTTTCCATCTCTTAGACCTCTGTGACAATTGCCCCTTTGTGTGTCCCCTCACTCCCACTCAAGTCCATAGCCAACTTCCAGAGCCCTGCTCACCTATATGAGCATCCAAAAACCTAATCATCCCACCCAGCTAAAGGGAACTGTCTCTCCTCTAAGCTCCATCATGCTGTTTTAACATTTCGATGAGGGTCATGCACAATTCACATTCTGAAGAAATGATTGATGTATATACTGTGTATCTGTTTCTGCATTTAAATCCCAAACATCAAGAAGGCAGGAAGCATTTGATGGGTTTCCCTTGCTCACTAAGCACAGTGCTTTGTCCTTGTGGTCTGCTGAGTAAATGTCAATTCAAAGATGTTTCCTCCTCTGCAGGTGGCGCTCATGAGGGTCTTCAGCACCTGGGTCCTTTCGGCAACATCCCTAACATAGTGGCAGAGTTGACAGGTGACAACATTCCTAAAGACTTCAGCGAGGATCAAGGCTACCCAGACCCTCCAAATCCCTGTCCTCTTGGGAAAACTGGTAAGGACTAGGCCTTGGGTTATAATGGGAGGTAAATGGGAGATTCTGACCCCAGCTACAATGTGGGCTCTCTCTGAAGAATGTTCCTCTTTTTATTTAGGATGAGGCCTCTCTCTTCCCTGAAGCACAGAGCTCCCATGTTGGGTGGAGCAACGTGGGAGTTGGATAAGATTGAGCCAGTGTGAGGAGGCTGGCCCCAGATGACAGGAAATCCTTAGTCACTGGCTGGCGCCAAGCCCATCAGCCACCTTTTACTTGCTTCTAGGGTTTTGGATGGGTAGGAAGAAAGACTAGCTCAGAGTGTGGGGGTCTGGAAAGGTTGATATGATAGAATGTAACACTATCTTGTACTTCAAGTTCCTTAGGCCAGCAGCAGCAGCATACTCTGAGAACTTACTTGCTAGAAATGCAGATCCTTTGGCTGAATTAGACTTACTGAATCAGACACTCTGAGCCTGGGACCTATCTATCTGTGCAGTGACCAGCCTTGGAGCACACTGAAATTTGAAACCTACTTTTGGAAGATAAGGGAAAGAGACCCAGAGTGTGAGCCAAGTGAGCTGAGTCTTAGGGTTAACCACACAATATGGCACTTCTTTAGGCTTCAGTCTCCTCATCTATAGAAATATGGCACACTCAATGCCTTAAAAAATGTACAGCGTGGTTCCGGGTTATCCCAAGCAAGACCTGTGTGACACAGCACTCTGTGCATGCACTTAGGCCACTGAGAGGAGAGCAACCAGAGTGAGCTGACAGGTGGAGGAGATCCCAGCGCTAGACTCTGCCTCAGAGTCTGCCTTTGCCTTTGCTACTGATCCATGACTCCAGCATTCTCCACATTGTTTTTCTGACATAACTGGCAATCTAAAAATGGAGATTGTTTGCTAAATTTGGCTACTCTTGGAGAAGAATCTCTTACGACTACCACACAAAGGGTCCTGAGTGAAACACAGTCCAGTGACACAAAATCAAACCTTGGCCTACCCCTGCCCTGCCAGGCTCTGGTCTGAATCATCACCCATCTCCCTGCACAGGGCAGTGCAGGTCCTAGAATCTAACTCTTGGCTATAGGGTTAGCTGGAAGGTGACTTCTAGAACATATTTTCAGCCCCCCCAAATCTCAACCTGGCCAGCAACAAGGCTTTATCACTACAGCTCAGTCTCAAGGTACTTGAGAAAAAGTTGCCAAAGGGTCACAAAACTGCTGCATTCGGACACTGCTTAGTATCCCTTTCCCACCTGACAAAGACATTAGAGATGGCTCAGTGAGAAGTGGGGAGTCACAGAGGGACTCATGTGGAATGGAAATGTATCATTTAAGGGAACATTTGACATTAAAGCAAATGAAATATTCTAAAGTTCTTCATGATAGAAACTTATTTCTCACTTATGTAAAGTCCTATCAGAGGGAGGTAAAGAAATGATAGAGGTAGATGGTTCTGCTTTCGTGACTCTTGGTGCTTTCAGTTGCCCTGGCTGGCAGCATGCAGACCAGCAGATGGGGTAGAGATGGGGTAGACCATCACAAGGTTTTGGGGACAGGCCTGGAAGTGAAATAAATCACTTCTGCCTACATTCTATTAGCCTGGGCTCCACCTTATTGCAAAGAAAGGTTGGAAAATTAGCCTTGCTGTGTGCCAAGGAGAAAAGGGAAGTGGGTTTGGAGGGCAGCCAACAGGTCTTTGCTCCTGGAGTGGTTGCTTATGACAAGCAGAGGGGGACTGGAACCCAGAGGGAACACGATTTGGAGTGTCTAATGTGAACAAACTATGACCTTTGTGTGTCTAAATATTTCTAATAAGTTAACTTTTAGAATAACAACAGATGTGTTGACAGTTTCCCAAAAACCTTTGTCCACAGCAGATGATGGGTGCCTAGAAAATGCCCCTGACACTGCAGAATTCAGTCGAGAATTCCAGTTAAACCAGCACCTTTTTGATCCAGAACATGACTACCCAGGTTTGGGCAAGTGGGTAAGTGCATTTTCAGCAGCTGGTGGAGATTTCACTCTGATCTCTGGGGTTAGTGATGCCAGAGATGAACAGTATGCATGGGGAGAAGGAAGAAAAATTGTTTAGAAGTTGATTCCTCAGAAATCTGTGGATGAGGGGGACTCTATTCCAGACCACACTCATGTGTCTAAAGAGCAGTATACTGATTCCATTGAAAGAGACAGCAATCTGGACCATATACTTTCTAGGGGCTTCTATTCTGCCCTTCTCCACGGCCTGAGTCATGACATCCTCCTGTCTCCCTAGTGTTTCATGCCACTCAATAGGACTCCATGAAAAGGAAAAGACTTTCAAAGGAAAAGACACTGAGGAAATCTGTAAAGTTGATTTCTAAGGGAGATGGTCTGTACATATCTCTGCAGAATCAAGGAAATAAAGACATCCAGAGTTGGAAACAGACACATATAAGTCTGCTTGTGGAAAGAGAGATAAATCTCCAGATGTGTGGCAGTGAGCTCACTGTCAGTTGCATGCAACCATGGGTAGCTGTCAACGAAGGGTGTTGTTGCAATGAAGCACTTGGAAAGAGAAATCATGGCCACTTGGCACTGGTGTGCTGAAAACAAGTTTTGTCGATCTGCTCATATTATTCCATTGCCAGCATTATGTATCTGTGTGCCAGCTTAATGAGGGAAATGAAGTGGGCATGGTGCACTTGGACTTCATTGGAGTATTTGACAAGATCTTTTATGATCTCCCATTGGAAGAGGTGAAGGGACACAGCCAAGTCAACAGAATATCACCCAAAGACAGCTTGTTGAAGTATCTGTCAGGAGGAGAGGGAAATGGTACAGGGTACCCTGCATGTCTGAGTGCTACCCCACACCACATTTTTTTTATCTATGTTTGTAATAAAAACACAGATCACATACTTCCCAGATTCTCAGTGGTTGACACAAAGTTGGAAGAGAGACTCTGGATGACCAAGTAGGGATTCAGGAAGATTCCCAACAGGCTGGAACAATGAGCCAAGGATGATTAAAACTGAATGGGAATGTGTCTAGGTGCCTGTGGTTGGGTCTGTGTAATCCAGTGCTGAAACTGTATGAGAAACATGGGGAAATGCTGAGCAGTGTTGATTCACATAGGAAAGTAGATGGTCAATACATCTGCAGAACGAGTGAATGGTGTTCCCTCCAAAGACACTCCAGGTGACCTAAGCTCCTCTGACCCTCTGATCTTCTCAAGTCAGTGCTAACAACACTACTTATTGTGTTACAATGCACACTTAAGCCTGGAAAATAAACTTTCCCCTTCCTTCTGTTTATTTTAGATAAAGAAATTGATCCTCATTAATAATCACTTTCATTTTTTTCTAGCATCTTACTTCATGTTGCATTGAGTCTGCTGAGTTCCCTCTGCCTTCAAAATACATTTCCAAATTAAGGGAGGAAAGCAACACTCTTGAGTTAACCTTGCCTCTACAATTTGTATCATTCTTGCGGTCTCCCCCCCCCCACCCCACTCTTGCTCTCTGACTTCCCTGACATATATAGTTCTGTTAGGGAGAGTTGTCTTGTAGAACTAGTCTCAAGCTTTCTCCTGCTGGTACAGTTGAAAGATAAACGAAAAGTACCTTGGATATTATGAAAATCTCCTATAAAATGTATCCCAATGGAATAGTCAGAGTTAAAAATAGAGGGAGACTAAACACAGAAATAGCATGGAGAAAATAAAAAAAAAAATAGTTCCATTTATGTTGGTTCTATATGTAGTGGTGAAGATAAGAATTTGTGCCCTTTCAAAGGAAATAAACTAAATAGAATGACGATATGGTGTAGACATAACGTGAGAGATGGAGGGAGGAAGAGACAGGGGCAATCTATGTGAAAGGGATAACATAAACTCTTCCTGTGAGGCATTGTAAGAAGAGAGAAGAGAGGATGGCACACATTATGCGTTTGTGTGCCACTTAAAGGAGTAATGAAAGGCAAGGAAGGAACAGAGAATCAAAAGCAGTGCTGGGAAGGGACCCAGGAACCGCCATACAGCTTCAGAAGGGAGCAAACCGGTTCTGAGCTCCCTTACTTTAGATACTATGCTAGATGCTCAGTCTACAGTATCCATCAAGAAGTGGTTCTGTGCTTTCAACAGGTTTGCAGTCTTGAAACAAAAGGCATGAAGATAAAATTGGCCCAATTTTACACTGATACAGTGCAAGGCCAGGTGCTGTTGCTAGGAAAGATGGAAGCCCAGGGCAGAGGACTAGGTGGGGCCATTGGGCCTGATTCTTCCTTAGCTACAAGTTGAGGTACTAAGGAGAGCCAGTGCTGAGGTCCTAGGGGAGGGGCATGGCTAACTGGAAGGCTTGACCTGAGAACAAGAAGGGAAACAGAGGAAATGTCTGAGTGTGGGCAGAGCCCGTCTGGTGCTGTGATGGTGTGGAAGAGATGGTAACTTCTCTTTCCAGCATTTATTTTGTCTGTCTGTCTGTCTGTCTGTTTAGAGGCAGGCTCCTTCTATGTAGCTCTGGCTGTCTTGGAACTCACTATGTAAACCAGGCTGGCCTCAAACTCAACTCACAGAGGTCGGCCTGCCTCTGCCTCAGGGTGCTGGGATTAAAGGCGTGTGCCACCATCCTCTTCTTCAGAAGCTCCCTCTAAATTCCACTCACATCCCCTTTTACTCTTTCCCTCTCCCTCCTTGGAACACTGCCTTGTGCTTCTCTCATTGTCCACATCAGAGCTAAAGACTAGAATTTAAGACCAAGAATAAAAAGTGAAAGTGCTATCCCAGATCAATGGCCAAGGAATGACATTTATGCCTCTTATCAGCTCTAATTATGTGTTTGTTTAAACTTTAGTTTCCTTGTTTATTTTCTCATTACCACCTAGCAATAAAACAGTGCCTGCTTGATCTTTGCATGTAAGTGTGAACTGAGTGTCTCTAGCAGCCTGGGTGTTTATATAGAAGAAGAGGCTGAAGCAGGTCTGCAGCTCAACTATCCTTTCAACTTGCAAAACTGTTATCTCTCAAACAAACTGCACACAAGTTCCCCTGCTTTCTTCCTGGATGGTACTGCCTCCCTGTTTTTTGTTTTTTGTTTTTAAATCTGTAGCCAAGTTGCATCTTTAGCAATGAATCATGAATCACATATTACAAATATCAATGTCTGTCTCATTTTCTGCATGGCTCTTTTCTTCTTACTGCATCAGGTCACATTTATTAAATATGTGCCATATGACATCTGGGCCCTGTGGTGGGTAATGGGAAGACACCAATAATTGCCATATAATAGGAAATCATAATATTTGTGGAGCTCATGTTACATGCCGTACTCTGTGCCAGTATTTTACCTCAATCATCTCATCCAGGCTGCCCATCCTCATCACTCTCATTCTGTAGAGGAGAAAATGCAAGGCAGGGATCTGGGTAGCCTGCTCAGTAACAGAGCTTATGATTGACAGAGCTGGAAACAGAACCCCATTTTTACAAACACAGTAAATATATGTATCTCTTCATGACTCATCCCTCACCATGTGGCCTATGCAGTCCTATCCTAGGATTTGTTGCCTTCCCCACAATGTACATAACTAATTACAGCCCTGAGGGTCTATAGCCAAAGGCTGGCATCAACACCCCCCACACAGCCCCCACCCCATTCACCCATAATCCTCAAGGGCTAAGGGCAAGGGCTGGTGTCAGCTTTTACCCTTAACACACTTACTGCTGAGTAACTTACTTACTCGTCCTTGTGCCAGAAAAACAAATGTTTCTCCTTTCCCAGTGCTTCCTACAACTTTCATCAATGTTGACCAGAGCCTGAGCTGAGCAATGGGAGACAGGAAGAGTATGGTCCCTCTCCAACTTTGTTTATCTTGCATGGCCATGCCATGTTTAAATTTTGGAGTACTCTCTAGTTCTGGTTTGTCTTAGGTTTCCATGTTATTAGACATGAGCAATGTTTTTCATTTCTTCTTTGACTTGACCAATAATAATTGTACATATTTATTTATAGAGTAGTGGCATGTCAATACAGGTACCCAATGCGTGATGATCAGATTTGGGTGATTGGCATATTCCTGACTTCAGACTGCATTCATTTTTTTAAAGCTTTTTTTGTTATTTTATTTTGTGTGTATGGGTGCTATGTCTCCATATGTCTGTGCATCATGTATATGCAGTACACACAGAGGCCAGAAGAGGACACTGGATTCCCTGGAACTGGAGTTAGAGACAGTTGTAAACTGCTATGTGAATGATGGGAATAGAACCTGGGTCCTCTGGAGGAACTGTCAGTGCTGCTAACTGCTGAGCCATCTCTCCAGCTCCTTTGTGCTTTATGTTGAAAATGTGCAGAGTACTCTCCACTGTTCTAAAACATGCAGTGGTTGTTAAAATGGCTTTTTCACTGTGCTAAAGGGCACTAGCAGTTATTCCTTCTTCAACTGCATGCACCCCTGGATTGTCACCATGCTCTCTCCATCTCCCTCCCCCTCCCCAGCTCTGGGAATCACTCATTCCCTCTGTTTCCATCAGACCAACTTTTAAAGCTTCTTCATAGTCATGCTGTTTATGTATATCCTTAGCACTGTGCACCAAGGGGTGCATGGTGTCAGTTTGTCCCATTAGTGATAACTTCATCCTCTTTAATAAAGTGGTGTCCATGTTTCTCCAGTTTAAATCATTATCTATTTAAAATTAATAGTTAACATGTGGGAAACTATTTTGAGACTATAAATATTCTGATTGCCATGAAACTGTTAACCAATATGTTTTGCCTTCATTGATGGTATTTACCAGAGAGAGTCAATTTTAACCATGGTTGCTGCAGAATTACGAGTTTTGCTCTCTTGTTCTTACTCCATTTGCTAATCTGCATCCTATTCCCATAAGGAGCTTCCACTACTTCCTTTCTTGTTTATAAACCTGCGTATTTCTTTGGTACCTCTTACATCATTACTAATTTTGACGTTCATAGTGTCCTGCATTTGACCAGTAGGAATTTCTTCAAGCTGGCTTTTCCTTCCTTTGGACACAACTCTAGCACGTGTTTGAACACATCCTTACTTTCATGGCCAATCTGATAGTTAGCATCACTAATCCTTGTACTTTCTATAGCCTAGCCCTAGGATCAGACAGTTCTTCATGAAGATATCCATCCCCCAGGGTCCTTTAGGGATGGAATTGAGTTGTCCGAAATCTTGATGGTGTATTGGAGAACTCTTTAATGAACTTAAACCAGCTGCACTCCTGGAAATTAGGCCACTCATCCCCAAGGAACTAACAAATGGGTGTCAGAGGAGGTGGATAGTTTATTCCATTCACTTTGTGTACTTTTTTCGTTCACATCACACCTGCCATCAAATCCACACTGACACAGACCTAATGGAGAAAGCCCAGCCACATGCACCACAGAGGGGCTAGGGGCATGGACATGTTGGTTCTGACTTTAACTCTCCAGGAAAGCAGGGGCCATCTTTGAGAGGAAGATTTCCAGACCTTCTGTACTTCTGCTTATAATTTCCCCTAAGATCAGAAAAGGGGATTGGGATGTTGCTGCCTTCCAGTCATTTACAGCGGGCTGGAGTGGGGCCAGGATTGATGGGCACTGGGCTCCCCTCCACCAGCTTGCGGGCTCCTCTGCTCTCCCTCCAGTTCAGACAGCTGAAGAAAGAGATGTCTGTGAGCAGTTACTATTCTCACCCTTGTAGCTGGAGAGCTTCTCTCCAGGTCCCACCAAGCCCCCACAGTCCCACAACCCACATATAAAATAAACACACCGGGGAACCCATGGCTGATGTGTAAAATTAAAACACAAATATAATAATAAAAAAATTAAAAAAAATAAACACACCGACACTTATATTATTTAAACTATATGGCCGTGGCAGGCTTCTTGTTATCTACTTCTTCTATCTTAAATTAACCCATTTCTATTAATCTATACTTTGCCATGTGGCTCTGGCTTACCGGTACCTTAGATCTCGCTTGTCATGACAGCGGCTGGCAGTGGCTCTCCTCTTCAGCCTTCACTTCCCTGAATTCTCTTCTCTGCTTGTCCCGCCTATACTTCCTGCCTGGCTTACTGGCCAATCAGTGTTTTATTTATTAACCAATCAGGGCAGCACATTTGACATACAGAACCTCCCACAGCACACCCTCTTTACTCCAACCTCCTTCCCAACTCTGGCATGAGTACTTAGAACATTCTATGTGCATTAGAGTTGTTTGTTTACATTCAGACACTGGAGTTGAGACCAACTACAGTATTCTCATTTCTCAAGGGAATGGTCAGCAGGCCTGCCTTTTCTCCCTCCTGATATTTACTTGATCCATGCCCCAAGAGAGCCTCTGGGCAGTGCCTGTGTTTCTGGCAGTGAAGGTGCTGCTCTTGGCACACACCCCATGCCTGGATATCTGAGGTTGGGCAGAGCTGCCCATTGTAAATTGCAGGTGGTAGGTTTTAATGAACAAGAAAACAATGAAGCTCATTCTTGGCATTTGTCATTTTCATTTTCAAATCTACCATTTAAATATTTGCTAATAACCAGACAGCTCAGAAGATACACATGGTGTATAAACTTGTTCTTCACCAGAACTCAGTCAGTTCCTTTTTTCTAGAAGTCAATGTTAGGGTGTTGTAGTCACAGCAAGTTGAATTGTCTCTTTCATGCATTATTTTCCTTATGATTTGAAAATAAAAGAACACAAGTGAAACACCTTTCTCTGTTTCCGCGTTCAGGTTAAGTGTTGTGTCCTTTATAGTCTCAACTAGAGGGAAATGTGTTGAGCATGTGTCTGATATTCTAGAGCTCATTTAAATCCAACGTGTGTTTGAAACACAGCAGTGTGTGGAAACACTTATACAAACTGTGGTAACAGAGAAGAGGCTCCCCAACCCCCACCTCTCACCCCCACACAACATAACTCTCCTTTCTGCCAAGAAGTTTTTTGGCAGTTTTTAAAAGGTTCACTCTATTAAAAATGTTATAGACCAAATGGTTCTGTGATTGGCTTGATGGGGGCACTAACTTGAGCCATGGGAAGGATGGCTGCAGAAGTCAGCATCTCAGTTATTTACATAGAGCACTGCTGTTAATGGTCGGACACTGCTCCAGAGAACAGTCATGTGTGCAGTTCATAAAAAGGGAATTAGATACTGAGATAAAGTTATTTATTTTAAACAACGACCGTTCAAAGGGAAGAGATGAGCTTCCCACACCCTGGGATTTTAGCATGCCATCTTTCCTTGTTTATGAGATTGTTGATGACACTGTGTGCCTTGAGGCAGTACAGAGGACTTTGTGAAAAGCGCCACAGTCCCCAGCTTTTCTCTTGTGGTCTATCATTCTGACACGACATTCCTTTCATCTAGCTTTGTTTCCAAAATATGTGTATGCAAATATCCAGGGGACACAGCAAGTGTTACTTTCAAATAGACAGTTACCAAATTCAATCCATACTTGTGTGCCTGTGTTTTCTTTCCTCTCCACTCTAGAACAAGAAACTCCTCTATGAGAAGATGCAAGGGGGTCAGAGGCGGAAGCGGAGGGTAAGTCACACAAGGGCCGGGTGTGGCTGGGGTGTCGCTGGTGGGGGGGTAGTGTTTCTGAGTGGGGCAATTGGAGCATTTGGTTTGGGGAAAGTGGCAGAATCTTTTCTGATGCAATCCCAAAGAACAGAACAGAAATCCTGTGTAGCAAGGGCCACACCTAGCAGCTATACCCTGGTTTCTTGGGTGGCATGGCTTCCTCCCTAAGCTTTAGGACATGATTTTCATGGAATACTCATTATTTCCCTTCTGGCCAGCAACCATGAATGTTACCTCACTCAGGGAGGGCAGGGAGAATTTGAGGGTATGACTTTCCTCAACTGCTCTCAATCCAGTGGAGGCAATGGCTCACTTATCTGCATCAGTTATGTAAAGCATATGACAGGAACCATAATGTGTGAAAGTACATACTGCAGGCTGTGATTTTGAATTTCTTCTATCTATCTTTTTTATTGACCCTAGCAGGATGGTGTAACATGCATTCCACCTATCTCATTTGCAGACTGCCAAGTCTAGTGCAGGCTTAGCGCTTCTTGAGAGGATTGTCCAAGATGGCCTTTGGTGTCTATATTTTCCTTTTGTTACTCCTTATATGGTGTTGGTTGGTATAAATCTGAATGTCAAGGTCATATTGTGTTTCCAGTGCATGTTATCGCCCTGAGACTTAGCAGTGATCCAGTGTCCATTCTGCTATTCTACTGGTACCTTACTGGACAGAAGAATCTGAACACTGGTCTTTTTTATCTGACCAAACAGGAGGGGTAAAATCCCTGCTATTACATAGTAAAGTACTACCATAGTAATTATTTTAGTTAAAATATACAAACCAACCTGTATACCCAAGGCCACTGACCATTTATTTAGCACCTGGATCTTGGGGAAAACTGGGAATCTAGACAGTGGCAATTGTGGCCAATCTAAAGAGCTTGGCCAAGTTCAATCAGAAAATGCTTTAAGAAGTGTGGCGTTTCTGGCCTTGGTATTAATCATAAGGCCCCAGGCTGCCTGACAAACACAGAAGACAATTTCCTATGCGAGAAGCAGAAAGCTGTTACAGCTGGAAGCAGATCTTCTTTGGGGGAATAAACGGGGTTATTAGGGTTTTTCTTGGTGATTACAGCTTCCAATGGAGATGGTGACAGGAAGGGTGTAATGTGTCCTTGAGAGAACATCAAGAAATTATATCCTAGGAGCTCAGAATACACATAATTTACCAGGAAGATGGCTTGAATATCCCCCCATGGTACAGCAAGGACATTTCCAAATAAGGCCAATGACTGACCCCAAATGAATAACAGCAAGCAGTTTTAATTGTCTCTGCTTGCTGGCCCACCATGCTTTCTACTATGAGTCTGAGGAACTTAGGTTGACTTTAGATCGTATTTCCATGAGACCAGTGATTACCCAAATTCAAAATTCTGGCTAAGACATATGTTATAAAGGATTTTTTGCTTTGGCCTCAGAATTTAGGAAAATAAGAGTCACTGTGACCCAGGATTTCAGATTCATTCTATTCCCAGACATCTATAAAGCCCGTTCTCATTCCTTTAGCCCTGGGCCCCTCTGGACTGATGAGGAAGCAGAAGATCTCCCCACCCCTATCACCACACCTTAGCTGCTGTTCCCACCTTAACCACCCTCCCTGGAGCATGAATCAATATAAAGAAATCATAGCTCACTTATTTGAAGAATTAAGGTTTACTCCAGTGAAATCCACCACCTACTGGCAGTTGAAGAGGACAGGAAGCAAAGTTCTATCCCAAGTTGTCCATTCAGTTCTCAGACGTGAATACCAATCTCTGTATTACCTAGCCATGGGTTACCATACATATATAAATATTGTGAGCTCTTCAGAACACACTTAAAGCAATGCATTTGGTTTGATAATTGAACATTAATCCAAAAGTGTCAAGGCTTGACCTTGGCATCTCCCTCTTCCCTT
Source organism: Onychomys torridus (assembly GCF_903995425.1). Lineage (NCBI taxonomy): Eukaryota > Metazoa > Chordata > Mammalia > Rodentia > Cricetidae > Onychomys > Onychomys torridus. The sequence continues at coordinate 87,956,108 of NC_050446.1, read as the reverse complement.
TTCCTCCAACTTTAGACATTTCTGAGTCTAGACAGTCTGTCTTGCACCATGGAAGTTTCTTAGCAAGAGGGCTGATCTGTAATGTTACAAGTAAAGCCCCAAGTCATTCTATGTGACTTTTTTTTTTTTAACTTATTCTGGGCCATTTGAATTTCTAGCTGCTTCACAAATAAAATATCAATCAACTTTTAAGTGGTTCTGAAAAAAAATTGACTCTGAAACTGTGACTTGTTACCATTTTAAATCCACTAATTGTCTTAAACAGACTATCAGCAACTTAGTCCCACAGCTGACAAATAGGAATATCTCATATTCTCTTTAAACATATTAGAATTTTAAGAATCACTATGGTTACAAAACTGAAAAGTATTTTTGATATTAACTGTATTTTTCCCAAGCACATTAAGTCTGCCTACTCAGAGGTTCTTATATGATTCCTTAGGTGGGCCAGACCACACTAGTTGACAATTTCCGATAGAAAGTGTACTATTTTGAATACTTCAAGGATGACTATCTTTTTGTGACAAGCTTCTTTCTAACTATGTAAAAACACTGTTCATTTGGTAGTCCTCACCTTGTTTGTGAGACATCTTTGAGGAGTGGCTGAGGTCCTTACTGATTTATGTTTTTATACTCCAAAATGTGAATGAAGCACATTGACCAGGGCTCCTCATGTGTTCCGGTCCTTGCCTTTTGAAGCATGCTTGCCCACCTTTCAAGAGAGCCGTGCAAGCCAGGCCCACACAAAACCTGGGTCCATTCACTCATGGGGCTTAGCATTGCCATAGGATTGCTCCTCATGTGTAACCTCGGCCTGTTTCTTACATTTCTGTTCCACTGATGGAAGGCAACTTCAATAAGCAAATGTCTTCCAAAACGTTTGAAATTTTTCCTGCTCACTGAAGATTATGTTGCACAGCTCCAGTTACCAGTTCAAATCCAAACCTCAAAAAAATTGATATTATTAGAGAAGCAATGGGGATTTTTTGAGTCATTCAGAACATCAACAAGTGAAGGAGATTCCAGAATATGGAGGCCTAAATAAAAAACAAGGACCCTTTCAGATGGCTTTGGGTTTGACTTCACCTTTTAAGTTTGACTGAGAGAAGGTTGGAATTGATGGTTAGATTTCTTATTGAATTTTGTGTTCAACAGTCCTTGCATAGAAGAGTTTCAGCCATGGGCCAGTCTTCAGGTACTAATTCACACTTGGCTCTATGTGTCTTTCCCTTTAGCATGCTTCCTATAGATTAATGAAGGCATTTCAGATTCTCCCCCTCACATAAGGAGGACCACAGAATAATTATTTTCCTTCACATGTGACTTGGTACCTAAGTTAGCAGCAAGAATTTTTTTGTGGCTCACCCCAAACTTGTAAGATAAATATAACAATAAAAGGGCTACATTGCATTTGATCAAGAACACTATGCTTATATGAAAGACACAATTGGTCACATCTGTCAGTGAGACTGTGTATTGCACTATGGGGCCCTGAGGCATTAACCAACTGCTGGAGCCATCATTTGGCAGGGGGTGGTAAGTGCTATGTTATTATCCTGATAATCCAACAGTCAGAAACACTTCTCCTTCACTTATGTGAGATGTCTGTAGCTGAGGCTCATGTGTAATGCCAAAACATGTATTTTTTTTTTCAGAGTGTCAATCCATATCTACAAGGAAAGAGGCTGGACAATGTTGTGGCAAAGAAATCTGTCCCCCACTTTTCAGAAGAGGAGAAGGAGTCAGAGTAAAGAGAAGACAGCAGGTGGAACCCCGCCCAGTGCTTATTATGTGCATGTTACTGAGCCCCCTTGAGCGGCAGCATGAGTCTTACATCGATAATTATGGATGAAAAGCAGCTGCCCTTACATTTGCCTCCACGCCAGTGACTGTGCTTTCTGCTAAATTAGAATAAAAGCTCCTTCTCTTTGGGGGTTTTTTGATGTGGATCTGCAAGAAACATTACAATTAAAATGTATATGTCAAGTATAATAAAAACACGGATATGAAATACTCAGATTTCTTGCAGTTTTGGGTTGTGCAGTTTGGGCCAAGTCTGTAAAAGGCTAGCATTTGATTTTGATTATGTAGTGTATCTAGCCCTTGGGCCTTGTTACACACCAATAAAGAAGTTTGTACTCAAGGGGAGGGGCTGACACATCTCACTTGGCTGCTTCTTAATAAATGTATGTGCAAGCATTGGCTTGTGAAGTTTTTTCTTTCTAAATAACAGTATAAAAATCAATTTCTTTGCTTAATACAGCAAAGTGTCATGCATAACTGTCTAACTTTAGCACTAATGCTATGAAGTCAATGATCCCCATTTCACATATGTTAGGACTGACAATGTTCAACACATGATGGGAATAATCAGTGAAATCCAGAATGGAAGAATTTTTCAGGGCAAGAAATACTCCCCACCCCTGTGAGTGTGAAATACTATAAATTTTTAAAGGATGTAAGAGAAATATGAACCAAATGAAATTTGTGTAGGTGTTTCTTTGTTTCCTGATTCAAGTAAAAAATATTATATATCAGACAGTTGGAGAAGTATGAGTATGTGCTGACTATTTGGTGCAATGTAGTTGCAAAGTTTTATGGCAGTCTTTTAAAAGAACTCTTGTGTCTTAGAAATATCAATTGAAATTGATACAGATGCTATTCATATTTGCTTTAAAATAATCCATTAATAGTGATGGGGAGGAACCTGGGATTTAGATGAATCAGATTAGCCACTATTGATAGCTATTAAGATTTCTTATACTTCTACCTCTCTACTTGTAAATATGTTTGAAATTTTCCACTCTAGCAACACAGGTAAGGTGCAACAGTAAGACCAGATTATGGTAAACCTTGGTCTGGAAATATAGCAAATAAGGTTGAAATCTTTATGCATATGGATATGAAGAATTAATGGAGACCATTTCCCTTGGCCATCATGCAAAGTTATGCAACAAGGTTCCACAGGGGAGAAAATTTGGTTTGGAATGAAGTAAATTGGATGGAGAGGAGGAAAAAAGATTTTCATGGAAGAGGAAGGAGACTTAGTGGGGACTTCCAATGGATTAATAGACTTGAAAGGGATGTGCTTTTCCAGGTGGGTCCTGAATCACATTTACAGCAGAGGCATAGCTTTTTCTTGGCTGAGAAGGGTCATTACCATGCATTCTATCATCAGTCTTTCCATAGGGCTACAGCCAAGGATCTCTGAAATCAGGAAGGTAGTTGTAGTCACCCCAGGGACATTTGGAGAACAAAAGAAGATCATGTTTGGCACACTGGGCAGAAATAAAGCATATTGTGCAGGCACTGTCAGTATTGCCCTGCTTGAACTCTGACTATGGTACCAGCCCACTCAAGGTCCCTGGATATAATTACACAGCATGAGGGCTCGTGAAGCCCCAGCCCCAGAGGAGGACACAATAGGGCCATTCTAGAAGAGAATTTCCTCTACTCTTGCTGCTGGGGTGGGGGAAGGGAGTAGAGACTTGTTCAACATTTTCTGTTGTATGTATTGTCATTGAAGCTACTGTTAACTCCTACCACATGAATTATTAGGCTGAGTCTTCAAGGCAAAATGTATTTGCCACTATGATATAGAATATTCCAGAATATGTAGGATTCCTGAAAAGATCAGTTCTGAGCTTGAAGTGTTCCTATCAGGGAACTAAGGTTCTATTAGAGTTGTGCAGCTACCTGGAGGTGATATGATCTTGTAACACTGGAGTCATCTACCATCCCACCATGACTGACACACAAGTGGCAGCAGGGATGGCCACCCCACCCCTCCTGGCCATCCTGGATCAAGAATCCTATTCCTTCACTAAGCTTGCAAGGCAACAGAAACAGATTTTCTTCTCTGCTCTCTGAAAGCCTTCAGGGCTACTGGGCTTCATTGGAATGTGCTGTGGAGCTCATCCAGCACTGGCATAAAACCCAGGGAATAGGTAGAGCCAGACATCTGCTACAGAACACACAGCAGTCACTAAAGTGCCTGAGCACACAAGGACCTGGAAGCCAGAAAAGGGAGCAGGTAACAAAAAATACTAAGGAGATTCTGAGCTCTGGAAAAATAGTCCTTCCAGGAGAAGGGTAGGTGGGTGAGGACAGGAGGTAGGAATGGGGTGGTATGGTTAATCATTAAGCTCATTACTTGGATGGCTGCTGGGCTGGTAAGATTGACAGCAGAGTGAGAGGACAATAGGGAATATGGGTCAATAAACATTGTTTCTGCAGTTTCTTCATACAGCAACATAGAGAATCCTGTCCAGGTTTAAGTGTGTGTTTTGGGGGACTGGACTAAAGGATGTGAGGAAAGCAGCAGTGACTTATTTAGACAAAAGAAGACTCACTTATTTCTCAGGAAGGAAATTTTAAACTATTTACCACTAAGCCAATTTTGTGCTTGAAAATTATTAAAGAGATGAAGAGATCCATGGATTTGTTTCAAACATTGAGTGCAGGGGATGTTCATGTGGTTGAACAGTGATGAGGAACTCCTAGCCCATCTGGTGGGTCGTCCTTCCTCCCACTAACTCCTGGCAGCAGATTAGAGAGGGATGGCCAACAAGGATGCTGTTCTTAGGTGCCAGAAGGTCTGTTTTGTTGTGCTGTTTTACTTTTATAATAATGATGCAATTATAAGACTCTAGACGTAGAGCCTTTCCCTACTTCTAAATATAATGTAGTATACTCTCAGTACCCCATCCCCATCCCCATCCCCATATCATTCCAACTGATCAGTAATGGATCCCCAAACACTGGTGTAGATTATTTGAAGCAGTGTGGTCAGGTACCAGCCATTCGCACAAACACATAAAATAAAAATAAATTAATCTTAAAAAAATAAATACAGGCTTGTTCTACACCACACACTTATCCTAAGATAGTGGGATCTTACCATACATTTGTATAATCAAAGGGAGCCCGTGACTCTGCCTCACAGTGGTTTTGTTTCTGCTCCATAAGGCAACAAACACACTGCTCCAAATAGAGAAGATTTTGGCATTGGAAAAGTCTTTCATTGGGCACCAAGTTTGCTATGATGAGAATAACTGGGACTTTTCTGTAAGAAGATATGACTCACACAAGTGTTTTATGAATCAAGACTGTGCCATGGGGGACCCACAATGATTTATGATCCCAGACCCAGTGTAGAGGCTGATTACATGCAGTAATTATGGAAGAAAAACATCTGTGAAGTGTAAGACTCAGAGGAAAAGAAGTTTAGCCTGGCATGGTGACTGACACTTGCAATCCCAGCACTCTGGAGGATGAGGCAGGAGGACTACTGTGAGTTCCATGTCATTCTGGGTTACAGAGTGAGACTCATCTCAAAAAAATTAAAAATAAACAAAGAGAAGCAGGACAAGAACTAGAACAGAGCGATAGCCTACTCAGAGGAAATACATCATGAAAGAAAGTTGAATGCTTATGATGGTTTAGACAAATGCCTATGTTAAATACTTCATTCCCATGTGTAGTAGGAAGTGATCCTGCCTTTAATAGGTACAGGCCTCTTCAAGATGTCTCATGGAATGGTTTGAAGTCATTGAGGATGTGCCCTCAAGGAAACTGCCCTTCCTCTGTCTCTCTTTTGCTTCTTGAATACCCTCTGCTACATGGTCCCACCATGACATGCTACTAAAAACAAGGCGATGGGTATAACCAGTCATCGACTAAAGCAGCTAAACAGTGAACCAAAGTGAGTCTTATCTCTCTGTAAGTTAATTCTTCAAGTATTTATTACAACAATAGAAAGACAACCTTCAAAGCCAGGAGAGACATGGATAGTTGAAAATTTTAGCCCAGGAAATGCATGTGCAAAACTCTAGGAAGAACAAGGCTGTGTGTCCTAGACCAATAGAATGGGGAATTGGGGGATGGGGAAAAATCCATGGGAAGAAAGGATAGGGATTTCTTGACATCAGTTTTTTGTTGTTGTTGTTGTTTTGTTTTTTAAATCATTGTCTTGCTCTAGATTTAAAAAAAAAAAAAAAAAGCCATTTTGCCTTTCCTCTATATCAGTGTGTTTGCCTCGTTCAAGGGTTATAACTCCTTAAGGCCATGGACTCTGTCTTGTTTCTTTTTAGCTTGAGATCTTCCAGAGAGCCTTCCAACAGCAATACCTATGTGTCAAATAAATGAACGTTAAAGGGATGTTTTGAAAAACTTAGAAAAGGTTCATCATCTTAGGTTGTGCATGAAGAAGGATGGACTTTGTTGCTCAGTGGGTAACATGCTTGCACGGAAGCATAAAAACCCGAATTTGATTCCCAACCCCACATTTCAAAAGCCAAGAATGGTGTGGCATGCTTGTAATCCCGCTACTATAAAGCAGGTAGGTCCCTGGGGCTTGTGGGCCAGCCAGCCTAAACTAATTGGTGAGTTCCAGGTCAGTAAGAGACTCTGTCTCAAAAGATAACCAAACAAACAAATGAAAACTAAGGTTTAGGTTGGGGAGATACTACAGTCAGTAAGGAGCGTTTGTTATACAAGCCAGAGGATCTGAGTTCAGGTCCTCAGCTCCTACATAAAAGTAGGTGTGCTGGCAATCTGCAACCCTAGGACTAGGAGCAGTGTCTCTTGAATCCCTGGAGTTCACTGCCTAGCTGGTTTAGCCAGTCAGTGATCTCTGGGACCACGAAGTCCCTGCCTTAAAACAAAAATGGTGGGAAGGGATGGAAGAAGATACCTGACAACAACATTTGGATTCACACACACCTGCGCACATGTACACACACACACCTGAACACATACACATGCATACACCACACCCTCATGCATTCACATGTGCACCTGCACACACAGAAACACACATACATACACATTCACACACCGCAAAAAGAAGTAAGGGTGCTAGGGCCTCCCAAATCGACTTTAAGGCATGCAGATGATTCTCAGGATTTTCTGGGAATGGCCCAACTGAGACACACTCCTTTTCCCAAAGTTACTGCCCAGTGAAAACAGATCTAAAGTAGAGGTGCCATCTAAATACCTCCATTTGCTGCATTTCAAGGATAGCTGTGCATGGGTGTGTGGTGAACCGGTTGACAATCCTGCTCTTCATGATAGCTGATCTGAAGGAAGCCACTGCATTGGGTTACACTATGGATTTCCATCCATTTGGCACTTCTCTGACCATGGGATACCCATTAGCCACACAGGCAGTGTGCAGGGTGTGTGTGAGCCCTTAACATGTATCAAGCACTATAGCAATAGCTTTAGAAATTACTGGAGACAGACACTGGGAAAAGTGGGCCAACCAATGGTGGGCTTACTTGGAGGGCTGTAGGAGCATTGCAAAGAGAGGTCAGTGCAGTGGGCAATCACCTCTCAGAGGCAGCTTCCAGGACATTATTTAGCAGCTGTATTGAAAGCCAGATATACTTAACTAGGACTGTATCTTGAAAAGGTAACATGTGAAACCACATGAGGCCTGGATTTCCCCATGGCTTGGGTGTACCACGATTCAGGCTTGTTCTTCACAGCCCTTTGTCTCATTCTTCCAGAGAAGAAAAGAGTCTTTATTAAGACTTAGTTATCAGGATGGTCCCACAAAGCAGATTGCTTTGTCCAAAAGTTCCAGGAGAAAACAAGGGCCATAAAACCGCATCATAAGCATTTAATGAAAGAAAGCTTGGTTGGTGAGAACAGAGAAAAAACAGGATTTGGGATGTTATCTCTAGTTTGTGAAACTGGAAACAATAAAATGAATTGGGTTGTTTTTTTTTTTTTGCTTTCGAAAAACCCTGGGCAAAGAAAGGATTCTGTGTTTGACATCAGTTTTATTGTAGAATTTTTGTTTTGTACAGGAAAATATATGAATTGGCAGTTACAAGTAAAGACACAAGAAGTGAGAAATGTGTTAACAACATCCCCTTGGCTAGTCCAGTGATCCCCCAGAAGCAGGGCACTGGTGACTTTTTCATCTTCTCTCGTCACTTCCCTTGTCACAACATTTCACATATTCGTTAAGTAGTTATTGTCAAGCACATGTTCCAGGTGCTAAATCCTGAGCTGTGTTCTGGGACCGGGAGGCTGTCCCGGTTGGCTTTCTGTCGCTGGGATAAAGCACTATGATCAAAAGCACATTGGGGAGGAAAGGAATTATTCGGCTTATGCTTCCAGGTCACACAGTCCATCACTGAGGGAAGTCAGGACAGGAACTAAAGCATCCACCATGGAAGGACACTGCTTTCCTGATCATCTTAGCTAGCTTTCTTAAACAACCCGGGTCTACCTGCACAGGGACAGCGCTGCCCACAGTGGGCTGGACCACACATCAGTTGTCAATCAAAACAATCTCTCACAGACATGGCCACTGGCCAATCTGGGCAATTCTTCATTAGAGGTTTCTTCTTCTCAGGTGACTCTAAGTTACACTAAATTGACAACAAAAACTGACCAGCACAGGAGTCCTGTGCAAAAATGCATAAGATATGGGTTCTTACTTCATAGAGCTTATAGTGTAACATAATGCGTAAAAACATGCCAAATGATCTACTTGTACTCAACCTTACATCACTGCTGTTGGATGAAACAGACACAAAACTTTGTAATTAGATTTACACTGTTCCTGAGTTTTTAGATTTATAAGTTGTAAGCTGGGTGGTGGTGGCATATGCCTTTAATCCCAGCACTCAGGAGGCAGAGGCAGGCTGATCTCTCTGAGTTCAAGGCCAGCCTGGGCTACAGAGTGAGTTCTAGGAAAGGCTCAAAGCTACATAGAGAACCCCCCCCCCAAAAAATTATAAATTTATAAGTTGTATCACATAAGTAGAGAACCTTCATTTCATAGAATCTTAGCTCTTTTATCTGACAAATGAATGGGCACGGCCACATCCACGCATGAAATTGATGTAAAGGTCAATTCTACAATACAGTACCTGTATTAAAACTCAATTTATATGTCAAACTTAGAAACAGTCAGATCTCAGTGCAAGAAACAAGTTCTTCTCACGCTAGATGATTTTGGATGAAAGGAATTTACTATGAGGCATTAGGTACTTACAAAATTATTTGAAGCTGAGAAGCATGAGGCAGGAATCCATGGCTGGTCTTAGTCAGTTCAAGGTCACTGGCATGGCTGGAATCTAGAGGTCAGGAAGTGGTGGCTGGTTTCACTGCGCTGACAACAACATTAAGGCTGATGCTCAACACCCCAGAGCCATTGTCTGGACAGTGGAACGCTGGCTTGCCTGCAGCTAAGGTTTCTTGTAACAGAAATAACAGACTCAAAAGAGGCTTTTCTCTCCTCCACCCTCAGAGTCTTGTGGGAATGCGTCTTATTTTGTGCTCCAGTTTGCCTCCAGATTCCTGAATGCCAACTATCTTCTATATTTTCTATGTAAATGTAGCCAAACTATTGGTATGTTGACTGTTCTGTCAAGAGCCAATGCACTGCCCAGTTGTATTGATCTCAAGCCATTAATCCACTTTATTCTAACAGCTTAAAGGAGACAGGTATGATTGTGGAAATTTTAAAATTATTTTCCCAGTGTTCTTGTCAGATAAAAAAGAGGGCTTACTCTAAAGAAAATAAGCAATTGGAGCACAGACATAAGTCAAGCTTAAGCTATGCCATTAGTTTTGTCATCTGACATAGGAATCATTCCCTCCTGCCTCAGATACACAATGACATTAATGAAAAACGTGCAGATGAAGGTTGTCTTTGCCCTCTTTTAATATGTCTTGGCTTTACTTTGTTTTTTTTGTTTGTTTGTTTTGCTTTGTTTTTTGTTAGGCTGTTAGTTTATTTAATATCCCAAATGTTAGGTACATTCCAGCTCAAATGATGCTATTTTGGAGTGTTTGACAAAGGAATAATCTATCATATTGAGATAGTACCAGCTGTTCATGAAAACTCAAATTATTCTACTGCTAGCCAATAATATCCAGAGAAAGTAACAATTATTTCTCTTGTAAAAGCAGATGAACCTAGGGACAACAGGGGATGATGGAAGAGCCAGGAAGAAAATGAAGAGATCCCCAATATTCTATTCTACCTACTACCAATAACCCATGAAGAATTTCCCAAATCACCTTTTACATGTGTCTTGACTGTTGACTCATCAAAGATGTCTTCAATAGATTCACAACTCAAACCACATTGCAGCATTTTTGTTAAGGAAAAGGGGAGGGACTGAAATTATGAATATAGTATTTCTTCTACTTCTACCATGGATCCGTTTGATAGAAGACACTGTCAGCAGCTAATACTACATTAATATTCTCAGATCACTGGGCATACAACCAAAAGCTGCAACATTCCCAAATGAAGTGAGATCAGATGCTCTGGGTAAAGGGTGTCTTGCAGAAAAGGCTACTTTGAGATACAGTCTGTGAACATTCATCAGAGGAGACAGATTTTTCAAGTGGCCAAAGTGGTCTTTTTTTTTCCTGATTCATTATAGCTATGAAACAACTTAAACATTCTTCTCATTTTAACAATATAATTTTATCACCACTATTTTAGTACATATCTTTCTTTTTATATTTTCATTTTGCTTTGTCCCAACTTTTCTGTGTTTCTTGTGAGAAAAGAAGCAGAGTTCATTTAAAACCCTGGTGTTTATGATGGATGAAACCACAAGGCTTCTGTGATGTTAACTCACTCAGAGGAAGAGAATTTGAACTTCAGAGTATTGTGTGTTTGGAGGCGAAGCACGCCGAGGAAAACGGGCTCTTTCTGATGCATTGTATTACAGGAAGGAAAAGATCAAGAAGAGCTGCTCTTCAAAATGTCAAAATATGAGAATTTGATGGGAAGAAAGAAGGAAAACAGAGCAGTTGGAAATGCAAAGTTAATAGAGCTGGATCCAGACATGTCTATGTAATTTCCCAGAAATGGAAATTGTACTAGCAATTTGGAAAGAGATATCGAAAAACAATATGCATTAACTGTTAAATGTTTCTTGCAGCGATGAACTTGGGAGGGTTTTAGAACACATGGCATGATGGTCTCATAATTCATCTGCATATGGCCTTGTGCTTGGTGACTGATGAAAGGAGAAGCCAAGTTTCATAAGAAATTAAACACACACACACACACACACACACACACACACACACACACACACAGAGAGAAAGAAAGAAATTAAACACGGAAGAGGAAGTTGAACCTATTTTCTAGAAAGGAAGAAAAAACCCTCTGGTAGGCTTCTGGTCATCAGCAGAGTATTAACTAACTCTACCAATTAAAGTCACATTGAGATGGATCACATAAGAAAGACATTTTAGTGTTCCAAAGATTCTGCTGTATGGGCATCAATTCCCCTGTTTTCCTGATGACCCAGGAGTTGACTTGTCTAAAGCTGTTTGAGTACCTGGTAGTTGAGCCCAGGTGCAAATAGAATTCTTTCCACTATATGAGTTATTCTCAAAGCTGGCTGGTTGTCAAAATCATTTGGAAAGCTTCGTAAAAATACAGATTCTTGGGCCTCAGCCCAGGAAATTCTGATTCAGTAGTTTAGAGCATGCTCTGAGAACCATTTTTTTTTTTCCCTTTTAAGTTCTACCATTGACTCTGATACAGTTGATTTGGGGAAACACTGCATACAGTTGCAACACAGTGATGGTGTGAGAATGAGGAAAGACCAGAGGCCAGAGAAGAAAGTAGAATATGGTACTTCACTGCTTTATGAACAGCCTGCAAAACTGCACACAGTCGTACAGGATTCACACAGATCTGAAAAGCATGCTGGACATTCCCCTAACCTGACTCCTCCAGTCCCAGGCATCCCTAGTCAGCCTAACTTCTGCTCCAGGGTTCTTCCAGGCCTCCTGTGCTTTGCTTTCAGAAGGTGCACACTGGTAGCACTTTCTCTTCTTCCAAGATAAATCACAGTAAGATACTCAGTTCTGCCTCACTGAGTGGAATATGAAGAGGCATTTGCTATAGTTGGAATCTTAAAAGTTCTTATTAATAAAATCAAATCTGAGGCCAGTTATTGGGATGAATGCTGGAAGATCAGAGAAGCAGAACAAGCCACAGCTATCTCACCTTGCTAGTTCCTCAGGTGATCCTGTTTCCTCAGGCTGGAAGCTTCTGAGTCCTCCTCCACATGAATCTCAGCTGAACTGTGCTGTTCCAAAGCCTGAATACTTAACCAGCCAAATGCTTAACTAACTCTGGTGCCTGGTTTTCATGCCTTATACATCTTTCTCTTTCTGCCCCCACTCCCTGGGATTAAAGACTCGCTTTCTGGGATTAAAGGCATGTGTCACCATGCTGGCTGTGTCCTTGAACTCACAGAGATCCACCTGGCTCTGCCTCCCAAGTGCTGTGTTTAAAGGCATGTACCACCACCGCCTAGCTTCTGCTATAGCTTGCTCTGACCCATTTTCTAGCCACCATTTCTGGCTCTGTTCTAGTGGCTGTCTGTTCTCTTACCCCAGACAAATTTATTTCAGGGAACACACAATATTTCAGGGAACACAATACCACCACAATTTGCAATCAAGGTCACTCTGAAAACCTAGGAAACTTAGACTTGACCTTGCTCCAAAACAAAAGAGTGCTTAAAAAAAAAATCTGGTAAAATACATATCATTCCCAGCCACATATCCAATTAGTCTGTATTTAAATCTATATGGTTTTCTTCCTTTGTTATTATTGCACCAAGGGTTAAAAAAACTGAAATATTTCCTACATTCTTAAACTCTACCAGAAACCCGAGATAATAGTGCATTATTACCTTTTTGTGAAAAATATCTCACTGTTTTCAGTGAGGTGAACATCCAGTGGGGCAGGACACAAAACTTACTTCTTTAGGATCTGAGAAAAGAAACCTTTATTTTGCAAGTGATTTCCACCCTTGTACATTAGTTTCTCTGTGTTTTTAATATTACCCTAACTTTCCCTAGGCTATTAAAGCATTAGAATTGTCAGAAGTTCAAAAGGAAAAAAAAAACATATTCTTTTGGCGAACAATGTCATATTTAACTTAAAGACTGTGAATCTTTTGAATAGTAAATACTAAAGATGCCAGGGGTCTCATTTATTTATGGATCCTTAGACAACACTGAGGTCCAAATAGGAAAACATCACCTGTAAACTATAACAAAAGTGTCACCAAAAACTAAAAAAAGAAACTATGAATTTTATGCAGTTATATCTGCATTCAACAGTTTTTATAACATCCAGAAATGGACTGGATTTTTAGACAGAAGAAACAGCTTCACATTCATAAAGCAGAGACTGTATCAAGGTGACAAAACATGAAACCTAGTTCTTTGTGCAAAAATCAGCTTCATTCTTCACCCATTATAAAGCCACTATGTTGAAAACATAGCCCCTTAGACATCCAGGAAATGCTATGTTTAGTTATCATGGGAACCAAGAACATTCTAGCTATATTAGCTTAAACTGTCCACTTGGGTCCTAGGATTCTATTCCCTAGGGTTCCCTTAGGTTGCAAGGGCCCTGGCATCACTTCTGGACATCTACATGTTTCATCATGTGTAGGCACAGTTGCACAGTTCTAAACCAGCTTCTAGAACTTATAACTTGCTCTAAAGACTTATTATAAATATCTCAACCTTCAATAGATGTCAGATCAGTTCAGCCCACTGCAGACAGCTTAATTTCCTTATTCTATGTTTTCATAGTTTCAAATAAAATGAAGAGATCAGATCAGGCTGAGGACAGAGGGAGTCGTCTGTGTGGTCATGTGGTTGTGTGGTCATCATTCAAAGGAGAATGAGAACGACTTGCTCTTTTGACAGCTCCATTCAACAAATGTTTCTGACTTCCATGGGCCAAGCTGGTGACCAGAGAGACAGCAAAACAGAAATGGCTCTTGTACTCACAGAGGTTTTACAGACAGGTGGAGGAAATGCGTGAAAAGGGACCAAACTGGGTAATATGAGAGCTTGGTAAGAGCCAGGAAGGGCTTTAGGCAGAAGAAGGGCAGAATTCCATTCAGATTCTAGAAGTTTGCTCAAAGATTTATGATACAGATTGGTGGAAGTGGACAGGACAGCAGAGAAACCGTGGCAGCCATCCAGATGGGAAGCCTGACCAGGACTGGGGCCTTTTGCAGTCAAATATGTGAACTGCAACTGGCAATCAAGGTTTGGGTGAACACCAGCAAGGGTGCCTCAGTGATGGGATAGAGCAAAGCCAGAGCACAGTTGATGAGACTCGCAACCCCTTAGATCTGATTCAGCTCAGCTTGTGCTAGACTCACAGGGACTCAAAGAAGAGGGGAAAGGTAGCTAGAGTTTTCTCCAGCCCTGCCCAGCCCCACGGACCCCACAACCACTTATAAAATAATCATTCAGATGCTCATACTAATTAAACTGCTCAGCCATTAGCTCAGGCCTACCATTGTCTAGCTCTCACACTTAAACTCAGCCCATTTCTGTTCAACTATATGTCGCCACGTGTTCTGTGGCTTTACCTGTTGCCTTTAAATGTTGCTCCCTGCATGGCAGGCTGGTGTCTCCTCACTCAGGCTTCCACCTCCCAGCATTCTCTTTCCTGCCTATCCTGCCTATCCTATACTTCCTGCCTGGCTACTGGCCAATCAGCATTTTATTTATTAACCAATCATAGCAACATATATTCACAGTATACAGGCCATCCCACAGCAGGGAAATATATTTCTCAGTGCGCTCAGGGCTGGTTTGCTCAAATGCTAGGTTTGTAGAGGGAGACTGAGACCATCAGAGAAACAATAAACCCAGGCAAAAGCAAGTGACTATCAATCTACTGACTCTTCCTCCTTACTATATCTAGATAACTTAATGTCCATGTTAAATACTCGCATTGGAAACACAATTCTTGCTTCTAAATTTGTCTTTAGAGTGACAAGGTTCTTTTCCATAGATTGGTGTCATGGAATTCACGTGGCAATAATGTTATAGAAAAAGTTAAGTAAGTTAAGCTTCACTTACTGAAGCTACCAGTCTCTGAAATAAATGGGAATTCCTATTTAAAATTAACTAAGTTCCCCTCTCTTTTCCATTCTTCTATCTACTCCTCTAGTTATATTTATCTCCTCTCCACTCCTTCCATCTCTCTCTCCTTTCCTCTTTCCTTCTTTCCTTCCTTTCCAAAAAGTTTGGAAGCCTAACAAGAGGCTTAGGCTAGTGTCCCAAAGTTTTCTAGAGTGCAAAGAAACAACTACCAGCATTTCTTGATGGAAAATCCACCCCATGCTGCCTAAAGACATGGTGGATTGCTCCAGTTGGCAGTGTAGCTGCTGTATGAATCATTATGATTGATTTTCAGCCTATCACAACATGCCTTCATGACAATGAATCACACTTGATAATCTGGAGCACTGTGTGGCCCAGCCACTTTCTTCTAATATGAAGGAAATGAAAGAACGTGGATTGGTGCCTGAGATGATGCAATCCCCTTGCTGTTCAGGATGATGTGGGGATCAGAGTCACCAGAAATCTCATTGCACCTGGCAGACACATGGGGGATCATCTGAAGTCAGTGTCTGGGGACACATAGCCATGCTGCCCACTTCAAAGCTAGCCCACTTTATTTTGTCTCTCTTGTCATGTAGACAAGTAATAGAGAGTATAGAAATAAAGCTTGTAGTCAAGATTACTTTGCTCTATTGGAAATGCTTTTCCCTCCCAGAGTTCTTTCAACATTAGGGCAAAGAGGCTGGGTGCTCTTCTCTGAATGTAAGTATGAAGGAATTTCTCTGACAACTTGTCTGATTCTCTCAATAGATGCTATGTTTCTCTAGAGAGTGTGTCTCAAATACTTTATGTCTATGAAGCTCTTTTCAAACTTTAATAGACAAATGGTGAGTTTATATAAAGCACACATGTATTACTCTGACATAATGAGCGAGGAGACCATAGTTTACATTTTTTGGTCTTTCTTTTAAAGAGGAATGAGAAATCATATGCCAGATGATCCAACCTTCTAATCCAGAAAGCAAAAGAGTGGAAAAGATTTAAATTTGGGGACAACAAGATGGTTCAGTGGGTAAAGGTGCTTTCTGCACAAGCCTGGTGACCTAACTTCAAGTCCCAGAACTCATGTAGAGATGGAAGGAAAGAATCAGCTCCACAAGATTGTGCCCTGACCTCTACATGTGCACTGTGGTACACATCCACACAGACACATTCTCTTACACACAATGCTAATGAATAAATGAAATTTAAAATGTTTAAATTTTGACCTTGGTTTGTCAAATACAAAGTGGCATTTAAGTTCAGGTGTATCTGTAAAAGGGAAATAAAGCCAGGGATTTACTTTTTCACTTCTATTCTTCTGCATTCTCTTTTGAGGAAACACCAAAACACTGAATTTATTTATAATCTCTTAATTTAAAACATAGACCTGTCCTAACCCAGACCTAGAGAGACAAATGCCACATGTTCTCTTGGGTGTGGGTCCCAGCTTCAAAAACTCATATTTCTGTGTTTGATTTGGAATAACTATAGAAGCCAGGAAACTAGAAAACAGCCACTAGAAAGTGGAGGAGAAGGGTCTCAAGGGAGAATGGACAGTAGAATATAGGTGACGTCTTAGGATTTCCACTGCTGTGAAGAGCACCATGACTACTGCAACTCTCATAAGGAATAGGGGTGGCTTACAGTTCAGAGGTTTAGTTCATTATCAACATGGTGGGAAGCATGGTGGCATGCAGGCAGACATGGTGCTGGAGAAGGAGCTGAGGATTCTATGTCTTGATCTGAAGGCAACAAAGTCAACTGGGTGTAACTTGAGCATATGAGACCTCAAAGCCTGCCTCCATAATGACACACTTCCTCCAACAAGGCTATACCTCCTTCAACAAAGCCACACTTCCTAATAGTGCCACTCCCTATCACAGGTGGTATGAAGGGAGAAAGGGAAATGGGAGAAAGGCTTAAGTGTGGAGAACAGTAGGAGGGTAGGACAGAAGTAAAGTAAGGGGAGGGATAAGTAACACTAAGGAAGCATACTGTTTTATAAGCTCTTCGAAAATATAATAAAAGGAGCTCAAGAAGAAGGTGGCTCAGAGGTCAAGTGTGCTTGCCACTGCCCTTGAGGACCTGAATTTGGATACTAGTATCCACATCTGGTAACTTACAATCACCTGTAACTTCAGCTCCAAGGTGATCCAATGCCCTCCTCTGGCCTCTGTGGGCAGTCACACCTATGTGGAAAACCCACACGTGTTCGCGCACACACGCACAAACACACACACACACACACACACACACACACACACACACACACACACATTTTTAAATACATATTTTGGGGGTTGTTGTTGTTGTTTTTCCCCGAGACAGGGCTCTTTGTGTAGCTTTGGAGCCTGTCCTAGAACTCACTCTGTAGACCAGGCTGGCCTCGAACTCACAGATATCTGCCTGCCTCTGCCTTCCAAGTGCTGAGATTAAACCGCTGCAGCTGCTGACGCCAGTGCTGACGCCACCGCCGCCGCCACCGTCATCACCACCCAGTAATACATATAATTTTTAAAATTTTGACAAAAAATGGAGGACATAAAGTTAGGAGGGACGTAGGGTGGGGGCATTAAAGTGAGCTGGAAAGAGGTAATGATGGATGTATATGATCAAAATACATTGTATAAATGTACAAAATAAAAAAAGCCTGGTGTCATGGTGCACACCATTAATCTCAGCACAGGGGAAGCAGAAGCAGGCAGATTTCTCTGAGTTTGAGGTTGAGGCTACACAGTGAAACCCTGTCTCAGATAGGAAGAAAGAAGAGGAGGGAGGAGGAAGAGGAAGAATGTAAAGAATAAACAAAATGTTATTTTAAAAAGGGGGTTGGCTGGGTGGTAGCAGTGCATGCCTTTAATTCCAGCACTTTGGAGACAGGGGCAGGCAGATTTCTGAGTTTGAGGCCAGCCTGGTCTACAGAGCTAGTTCCAGGACAGCCAAGGCTACACAAAGAAACCCTGTCAGGAAAAAACAAAGGGGGAGGGGTTGACTAGAGGTACCCTAGATAGGAAGAAAACACATCTCCCAGAAACCTTAGGTTAGTAAAATCCTAGTGCCAAGTGCAGACTATTTCCCTATGAGTGGTTGGTCAGGGAGGTCCCAGAGGTCTCAAAACAACACCAACCACTGCTATTGCTCTTGGCAACCCACCAGTACTTGATGGCAAAACCCTTTTAATAAAGGTACTATATACAACTTTGGTCAGAGGACATGAAGAAATCAAGCTTGTCCTGATCTAGTAACTTCTTCTATTTTGGCTAACTTACATAGTGCCAGGGGGTGCTGTGTAGGCTGCTGAGGGAAAAGGTCATCAATGGTCTTACCTAAGCGTCAACTCTTCAAACCACAATAATCACCAGCCTAGCCAGGTGTGCCCACTAGTACAATAATGGCAAAACCTTCCTACAAATGCCTTCAGGTTCCTCCCAAACTCAGACAACAGCCCTTGTCAGCATCTTGGGGTAGACATTCTATAAACGAATGGGTAAACAAAAGAAGAGGACTTTATAAACCAGTAACCAATCAGGATGTACTCTTCTCACATTACCTCAGGGTAGTTTGAAAGTGACTTCATGAGGTAGAATCTGTTGTTTAGTTTTCCTTGCTCAGGCACCTCAGGTTCTGAGTTTCGCTTGGACCTGGGCATGGTCGCTCAGACCTGTAATTGCAATTGCAGCACTTGGGAGGTGAGTAGAAGGCTTGCTGCAAGTTCAAGGCTTGCCCAGGCTATGTTTTGAGATCCTGTCTAAATTTCCTCTCCTCAAAAAGAAAAAAAAAATTTTTTTTGATGACATTGAATAATCCCTACTATTTCCTCCTAATTAAAAGCAGGTTTTTACTTGTTCAATTAGGCTTAAAGTGTTCCAAAAAAATCTCTACTCTGTTACTTTCATCCAGATTAGATAACAGTTGACAACAACTAGTTGTGAGCTGTGAAAACTCAGATACAAAGTAAAACACTTGCGTATCTAAATAAATATTCACAAACATCCTAGACTCTAACTGAAGAGGCTAGGGCCTCTGCTGCTGTATTCACAGGGGTCATATTCTCAGCACTTGGCTCAGCCAACAGTCCTACTTAGTGGAAATGTGCCTAACTTTCTCAGCCCACAAGAATTTATCAAATCCCAGTTATGTGTTAGACATCATATTTTGTGTCATGTAATCAAAGCAACCAAAATAGAAAAGGCCCTGCTCTCATGAAGTTTACATTCTAGAAAATACTTGGGTGACAGGGAGTGATAGATGGTGATGAAAAAAAGTGATGTAATGACCGGAAGACAAAGTGCAGAATGAAGAAAGCCCTAGTATCAGGGCTCAAAAAAAAAAAAAAAAAAAAAAAAAAAAAAAAAAAAAAAATCATTTTGTTTAAGGACGGTAATTTCACCTCTCTGCATTTTAAAGCTTTGATTTTAGATGAGAGGGAATTATAATGAGTTTGTAAAATAAGCTCTCCTTTTCTCTAGGGAAGTTGTTCTCACACTAGCTCCATGCACCCTGTCTGTGGGCTCCAGTAGACTCTGAATTCATTGAATAAGAACATTGCAGGTTTCTGACCCATGACTCTCCTTAAGTCCACTTGACCAGGATAGATCTTGAAGCCCACTGAATGTTCCTATTCTGTAGACAACTACGAACTATGGGACAATTTATGAGGTGGGGTAAAGTGCACTACTGAGTTCATGTATAGAACCTGCCATTGGTACAAACAGCATTCAGTACACCCTAATTCTTGAGGTAGTAACAGAGGCTTCCTTCTTGCTTTATTGATTAAAAAAAAAAAAAAGTCTTTGAATTCCTAACCTTACCTTTCAGGTGTTCAGTGTGTTTCTTTCTTTCTTTCTTTTCTTTCTTTCTTTTTTTTTTTTTTTTTTTGGTTTTTCGAGACAGGGTTTCTCTGTGTAGCTTTGCACCTTTCCTGGGACTCACTTGGTAGCCCAGGCTGACCTCGAACTCACAGAGATCTGCCTGGCTCTGCCTCCCGAGTGCTGGGATTAAAGGCGTGCGCCACCACAGCCCTGCTCAGTGTGTTTCTTGCTCCCTCCCCTAACACTTGGTAAAAAGGATGTGTGAATATACATGCATGGACATATATCTATGTATATGTGCAAGCTGTTTCATAGCTTGGTTTTATTTTCCTAATCAAGTGCTTATATCACAAAAGTTTCATAAGTCTTTTGGTTCTTTTTGCTGTAAGCATCACAGGCATCTTCAAATTTCCTTCTTGACATATCTTTTGCAAAGTCTTCACTTGACCTGGCTGATGTCTTCAGACCTGGCAGACCGGTTGATTTTTGCGCAGACTGCAACTTCAACACACAATCCCTATGGCTCTTTGCAGATTTTCAGGGTAAGAGAAGAAATGAATGTGTTCACTCATCAGTGGGAAAATGTTTATACCATTGCTGTGTTTTTCTCTATCCATCAGGTTGCTGGTTGAGACTACGGAATATGCCAGCAGGTTTTCCTTTAAGTAGGTTTTTATCTGAAACTGTTGGAAAGTTATTTCCTTGCCTAATATTATTTTCCCGTTTTACTCATCTCCGATGTGTTACAGAAAATCCTTCACACCTGGTGACTGCTATTTCCTTCTTTAAGGCCCTTTACAAATGGAAACGCTGACTCCCAGCCGCGGGTCCTTTAGTTTTATTCCTGCCTTACACCCAGCTGAAGCAGACGGGTAACTGAGCTGAGGGAGCGAGAAGAGGGTGTCTGTTGGCTACAGGCTCCTGCTGGCTGCTGGCGGGCCGGGCCGGGTTAACACCAACGCAAGGGTCAGCGCCCTCTGAGTTGGGGGCCCTCGGGCAGAGGCGGCAAGCCTCCTCCTCCGCTTGACCAGAACGTCCAGCAGTGCCATTTCCCCTAACAGTGAAGAACCCACCTAGTTTGTCGCGATCCGCTGGTTGTTGCTCTGCCTAGCTCCCGCTGGTTGTTGCTCTGCCTAGCTCAGCTCGGGCTCCTGAGCGTGGGGCCCCACGCAGGCGAAGCTCAGCTGGCTAGAGGAGAAGCCCAGACCTGGGGCTAGAGAGGAACGAGGGGCTGGGAGCCGGGGTAGGGGGATTTCCTCCCGCGCTCCCCTCTCCAACGGGAGCGGAAAATGTGATTTGCTGTGCATTCCAGGCGCGGTTCCCTGGGGTGACCTCTCCCACCCAGCCAGGCGGGGGGAGTAGACAAAGAGGCGAGGCGGGCGGAGAGGGGACCCCGCGGGGAAGCAGGAGGGGTGCAGTGGGCGGGGGCAGTACCGGGAAAAGGGGCGGATAGCGGGTCCCGCGGCGGCGATGGCGCCTGACCAATGGAGAGACGCCGCCCCGGGAGCCGCGCTTAGCCGGCAGCATTTAAACGGGAGACCCGGAGATGCACGACACTCGGTGCGCCCTTCGCGGACCTGGAGACCCAGTGCACCGTGGTAGCGTCGCTCTCCGTCGTTCCTCCCGCGCCGAGCCCGAGTGGCTCAGGCCGCGGTCGCACGCAGGGCCACGTGTCCACAGAGAAGGACCCGAAGACCCACGGCACTGACAGGTGAGCGCAGTGGCACTCGTGTGTGCGTGCGTGAGTGTGTGTGTGTGTGTGTGCTGTGCTCGCGCGCGCGATCTGGTCCCCAGGCTAGTCAAGGGATCCCCAGGGTCCATACCACCCCAATTCCCTCAGTTGCGGCGCAGCCGGTTGGTGAACCAAAGTCCTGAGGTCCCCTGGGGTGCGCTTTGAAGAACCCGAGTCTGGTACTTCCTGCCGTGGAAGTAGATACGCGGTGACTTCGCGGCGCTGGGTCTGTGGAAAAGGGTAGGGAGAGAGGATGTCAAGAGCGTGCATCCTGTTTCCTCTTGCGGGAGCGCAGCAAACACCGTCCTGGTGCTTGAAGCACAGCCGGCGGGAGTCGCCTGCCAGGACACCGCACAGAGTGGCCCGGGTCGGAGCCCGGGAGCCGGGTATGTGTGAGCAGAAGCCGACCTCGCTGCTAGTTGCAAGCAGAGACAGTGTCGAGGATTGGACGCGGGGCTGGGACCGGGACGTCTGTAGGAGCGGCAGTCCCATGGTGGTGAGTGGTAACTGCTGCGGACTTGAGAATTGGTGGCATGTGCATTTGCAGGTATAGCAGATGTGAGTGGTAAGACAGGATCCTCCAGGCTCAACAACCGCGAAGAGTCAGGGATCCGATGTCTAGAAGCTAGAGTGCTTTGCCGCCTGCGGTGTCCCCGCCGCACGCGCCACACACTCCTATGCCAGTTGTGCGCAGGCCTGAGCGTGGCTGTCTGTTCTGAGCCTCTTGGGTTCCACGCACTCATCCGTCTTACTGCAGACGTGCAGGCGCCGGGCACTCACCACCGGCTGGTTCCTACTTCCGCGGATGCCGGCCGATCTGTACCCAACAGGCACTCGTCTCGCCTCGCTGCACCTCGCTAGCAACTCTGCTCTAATGTCCGCATCGCATCTGCTTGTTGCTGGCTGCCTGGCCCATTCCAGTGAGCCCTCTCTAACTCCTGGTGGAAGGCTAGAGTGAAGAGGAAGTCCATGTGACTGTCATCTGCTTGGTCCTAGCTATTTGCAGAATTCTAGTTTGGGAAGAACAAGCTCAATACAGCTCTGGACTGGCTGTTTCCCCTCTGGCACGCTTCAGCTTAGTATTTCCTATGCCCGGCTCAGGCGACGATCCACCAGCAAGGCTGGCAAGAATGTGAGGTGATCAGCCTTCCCTGGGAGCACCTTCTGAGAGCCTAGGCTGGCTCGCTGGTCTAACTCAGCAGCCAGCCTTTCCCCTCCTCAGCCGAATCCAAATCCCTACTCTTTGATGGAGAAATATAGCCTAGAAGTGAGGGGTTAAAATCTCCTCTTAACTGTTGGAGGGCAGAATGACGACCATCAGTAGGTAATTGGATCTCTTGGTGGAAAGAGCAAACCCAAGCGGTGCGCACGTCTGTTTATGTTCCCCTGAGATGGTGCCAGGATACGAATTGATTAAAACAATCTATTGTGTTCAATGGGTCACCAGGGCTTTCAGCTGTCCCTGCGACTCCAGAGTGGTGGTTTCCTTCTGACTGCTCTTACAAGTTAAATAAATAGCGTAGGAGAGGTTAAGATAACCCCATCCCAGGGTGAAGAGTCTCCTTTCACCCCAGGGCTGCCCTACCCCCCCCCCCTTTTTCTTTTTGGGATGAGGCAGGCGGCACAGGGGACTTGGGAGTACAGACTTTTCAAAGCAAAGAGGGGAAAAAGATCTTATGAAAACAAGATCCTCCCTCACCACCACCCCAACCAAGTCTGTAGATGGGGGTGCTTCCATTACTCTCGGTGGATACATTGCACAGTTGGGTTTGTTAGAAGTTACTAAATATTTAAGGAGTGTGTGTGTGTGTGTGTGTGTGTGTGTGTGTGTGTGTGTGTGTGTGTGTGTTTAACCCCTAGGTCACTGTAGGAATTAGAGTCTTTTGTAAACTTTGTAATTTCACAGCTTTCCCATTTTCTTTAAAGTTCACTTAGAGTGAGATGTTTTGGTAACCTACAATCTGTAGGAAATCCAGGCTGGCTAATGTGGCTTTCACACCAGTGTGTATACAGGGAAGAACAGAAACATCAAGTCCCCACATCTCTCAATGTCTACCTCCTGCCCTTCTAAACTGAAGCTCTTTCTGGCCTCAGTCTTAGTGGCACAGTACTTAAAGTGTTAGAATATAATGAAACCCCATGCCCTAGACTTCTCCCCAAGAAGTGCTTGGTGACAGCAAAGCCGTAGGCTATGTTCCAAAATGCAAAGCCAAAGATGCAGAGGGAAACTCAGGCCTTTTGTGTAAAGGGAAGAGAGGAAGGCAGTTAGGAGCACTGACTGCAGATCTACCTGAAAGGCACTGACCAGGCAAGTGCTACCAGCCCATGTCTTACATCTGCAAAGAATTTTCTTTAGTTTTTAACACATGTTCTTAGAAATGCAAAGTACAACAGGAATTCCTGTGACAAGAGAAGTCTTTTCCTTTGCATGCAAACATGAAGATACAAAATAGATAATTATTAGATTTACAATATTCTTCAAAATTTATTGCATTAGAAAGCAAATCCACATGTTCCTTGTTAAATGTACCGTGCTGGATGTCATTGGCAAAGTGACTAAGGACATGTTTGGGGTTAGACAGAACTGGGCTCACATCCTGGCTATCCACTTTATAAACTATGTGACCTTGGATGGATTCCTGGTTAATAACAGGAAGACATTATTATATACCTCATATTTTATTATGACATAACATGGACAGTATTTAGCATAATGCTTGACATAGTAAGGACTCAAAAACAAGAGGTACCTTTTATTACTAGTGGTTGTATTGGGCAGGAGAGACCAAAGGGTGATTTTGAATTTAAGCCCAAGTTCTACTTTATACTTACATAGCTTCTATTACAAAATGAAGCATATAACTTAGCCATCACTCAATAGTGCTGTTTGATGTTTATATTTTCTAATTCATTTCTTGTTGATACAAATATGGTCTACAATTATTAACCTCACTAAAAATACATTTTCTAGGGAACTATGGATATTTGACCACCAGGTGTCTCCTTCCCACCCTGGGTGGTGTTGGGTTCCAGCCTGACTTAACCTGAATAGGTGGGTTATAGTTAAGAGATTGCAACACGCAGGAAATAAAATTTATGACGTGTGCCAATCATTAATTTTTCTTATCTTCTTGGTGTAACTTTTCTGAGAAATAAATCAACCTTTATTCTTATTAAGGAATTCTCTAGCTAATTTCTAAAGGCTGGTTTAAAATTCAAAATTAAAGATCTAACCAAAATTAACTTTCACTCTTCCTAAAGACTGAGGCTCAAGGGAAAAAGAAAGGATTCTTTGACATTCCGGCTGGCCCATAAAGGATTTGCAGTCAATTCCATTGTGTTTTATGTTGGGAGAATGAGTGATGTCATTCTTGTCACCTGTCTTTCTAAGGGTTGTTCAGCAGCAACAATGGACCAGTTCAGGTATAGACATCTGAAGTTCACTGTAATTCTTACCAGAAAACCTGCTTTTCTCACTGAGCAGATTGCTTGATTAATGTGAAAGACACAATGAGAAGTGTGCTGAAGGGAACTGGCTGACCCTGGATTCCCTAATCACATCAATACCATTGGAAACAAGTCATACATACTATTTGAATTTCCAAATCTCCAGACTCTGAAAACTGTTCTTAGTACTTTTGTGAAATTTCTGATAAATTACCAGGGCAGAGGTGATTACTATGGCATATCTTGCTTATAGGCGTTCATTCTTGAACACCTAGGGAATTGGGAACAAGTGGGAGGCAGTGAAGACCTGTTTTGAGGATCTGTCCTTTGAGATGAGTGCTTGGAGGAGGGCAGTGGCAATAGGAAAGAGAGAAGAGGGGGAAGTGAAGCTTGCTGTCAGAGAGCTTTGCAGAGAAAGCTCACCTCAAAGCATTAGCACATCACTTCACAGCAGAAATGCATTCAGAGGATGTCAAGGTGGAGGGGATGAAGAAGGAAACTGTCTGTAAAGGAAAACCAAGGGAGATGCTGTTGGGTGTCATGACACACCCTGAGTTCATAGGATGCTGCTGAATGCAACAATGTGAACAAGGTATTTTATGAATGGAAATTACTATGGAGTTCATGTTGTGGCAAGTCATAGGGACCTAAATCCAGACCAGCATTTGGATTGATTTTGAGTGATTCAGTGGACTGACTGCTAGCGGTTGATGTGGAAAAAAATTGTCCTCCAGGAAATCCCATCTTTTTTATTTCCTGCACACCAGTAATACATATAAAGCTCTAAGCATTTGGTGGAAACACAGTTACAAATTCAAGAGGAAAAACCCCTAATTCCTTGACTGAGTAATCGAGACTAGTTGCAGGCAGCTTGAATGAATGGACACTGATTGGCAGAGCCTGGCTCCAGCCTTGCCTACGATGCTTCTTCCTGTATCCTTTCTCAAGTCAACCATCAGGAGCACACCGGGCATTCTCTTGACCCAGAGCATTGCTGTGGTTTCTGCTCATTGATGGTCTGGGGGGGGGGGGCTAGGGGGTTCTGTTTATTTGTTTTTTAACTTCTCTCTGAAACACTGTAAAGTTCAAGAGCTTGAAAGCCTAACAATAAAGATTAAATATTTAAAAAGAATAAGCATTTTAAATGAAAAAAAAATATTTTCTACATCCAGTAAATCTTAGTTTGAATTTTTCTTTTCTTTTCTTTCCTTTCTTTCTTTCTTTTTTTAAATTTTTTAATTTTTTTTTTAGTGAAAAGCAAGCCTGCTGGTGGATTCTTTTGGCTTATGTGGTACACACGTGCATAGGAACAGAAAGTTTTCCCAAATTAAACCCCAAACTATAGTCAACTAATTGTGAATATATTGGTTTATCACTGGGTTAAAATAAAATCCATAGTATCCTGCTCAGGATTAAATAAGGACTTGAGACCACTTGGAGTTTCTCTAGAAAAATAAAGACAAGTGTTATAGGAAGCTGGCTAGGCCTGTGTGATTGTCAGGAACCAAAGGCCCTATGGCTAGTTGACATGTTGATGCCAGTGATGGTATTTTTAAATGCAAAGAACATACCGTATCAAATTTACATGGTATAATAATCAACCACTTAACAAATATTCACAAACACCTCCTCGGTGTCAGGCACAGAGGGCCAGATGATGAATTAACCTTCATCAACTTTCAGAGTAGATATCTTTTCAATAACAGGTGTAAATATGCCAGGAAAAAACAGTTCTGTCTAGAAGCCTGAGTCCCGAGTTGGTCTGGGAAAATAAATTACAGTTTTGTGAATGGATGTTTGCAGAACAGTATGGCCCCATGACATAAATTGTCACATGCATTCACCATACATCCACAGCCATCCTCAGGTTGGCCTCTGTGGTTGTGGACACCGAGGCTCTGGGCCTGAAAGGAGTGCATTGGCTTGAAGGTTATTTCTTAGCAGACATGGAGGAAGATAGTCAGCCTACGTGTAGGGTCATCTATGCAATGTTTCTCTAAAATTAGTTGTGAATGTATTTTATTTTAGCTCTTGGCCTTTTAATTTAGACTCTGGCCCTCCATTGAGAAACTTGTGAAAATGTCTCAGATTCACATTACAGTTCCTGGGAAACCAAATGGTAATGGATCAAGTTACCCTGGCCTCTGGAGAAAATCTGTATTATTTTATAACTGGACTATAGTCATAAGTGATGTTTTATAAGACAAAACAAAGCAATTAATTTTTTTTTGTGTGTGGTGGTGGTCAACACAGCTCTGTTTAAAGAACAGTGATGTTGTAACATAAGCTGACAAAAGCCAGGGAAGCTACAGTTGGAACAGGAGTTAAATGTCACATTATCAGCTCCAAACTTGAGTCTGCTCCAAAGTATTCAGTTAGTGTTGGAAAAATGATGACACTGAAGAATATTTTTAATGCAACATCCAATTATCTTGGTTTGACATTAGCCTTAGGGTTGAAAGGTCCTCACTTGCCAGAAGTAGTTCCTCAAAGAAGGTGCATCTTACACTGCTTTTGTCTCTTAAAGATAATTGGTCTAGATAATGACACCAACTTGTCTGCTTTCTTGGAGACTGGGGTTATATTAAGTGAGGTTATATTAATGTGCACTTAGTGGTTTTCACATGCAATACTGGTATCCAGTGGAGAAAAATAGATGCTTCACAGCTGCGTTCTTGGGGAGCAAACCATAGGCATGGGGCAGGGGAAACCTCAGGGCACTGCCATGCCTGGAAGAGAGGCTGTGAATTTGAAACTGTTCTCATTGAAAAGACAATCCTTTGATGTTTGAATAACTTCTGGTGTACCCTATGCCAACAAATGTTCCAGGCCTTGAGCTGGGTGGAAAGGCCAACTGACTGAATCAGTGTCTACATATTAACAGTTCCCCAGATGACTGTGTCCAGGCCGAGGAGACTGTCTGCTGCCTGTCCTTTCCTCCTTCTTCTGTCTGCTCTGTCTTTTCTAAGCAACCCTGCCTCTGAATGAGTCCCCTTTTCTCTGATTTGCTTTGTTCACTCCATTCATTTTCCTGTCTCTCCATCTATATTTCTTCCTGTTCTCCCAAGTTTTGCTTTGCTTACTTATTTATTTAATAAATGTTATATGCCCTTGCCATTTATGACTTATATAGATGTCCAGACTTGCTCATAATTCACTGTCATCAGCCCTATTTGTACTTATGAATGTAAATATTCATCCACTTATTCTATGGTGCCCATTTCTACCTGAATTTATTCATTCATTTTTATATGCTTTAGATGTAATTCTCTACACACAAAATACACATAGGGCATGAAGACAGAAGAAGGACTATTTGGAGGAGGAGGGACAGACACAGGAAAACAGTGGGGGAGGAAAAACATAATGCACAGTGACACAGTGACGGATGTGTATGAAAATGCACAATGAAACTCATTTTGTATAGCAACTTAAATATTCAAAATCAAAGAAATTAAAGGCCTACCTGGTCAACTAGCAGGCGAAACATTACTATACATGCATATAGGCACATAGGTGAGTGACAAATTTTACCACTTAAAAAGGTAGAAAACTGGGGGCCTGAGAGATGGCTCCACAGTTAAGAACACTGTTCTTCCAGATGACCAGCTGCCAGCACCTCCACCAACCAGATGGCTCACAACTGCCTATAACTCTAGATTCAGTGATCCTGAGGTCCCTTTCTGCCCTCCTCAGGCACACACCACACACACACACACACACACACACACACACACACACACACACAGCATAAAGAATGACACCAGGCATCTCTGTCCTCTTACCTCCTATCCAAGGCCTTCTTCTCAAGTTGTTGTTCTGTCACAGAACAGCACAGAGGCTTCCTAGTCTCTTTCAAGTGCCAGACCAGAGTCTTATGTTGTCAGATTCAAGAATAAACACAGTTAACTGAGCATAAAAATGGTCACATGCAATTCTCTCTGGAGTTGATGCCATGAAGAGACAGGTCCTGGCTGAGTTTAAAGCTTGGCAAATTCACATTGTGAACTGCATTGAATTATTCAGTTTGATGGGCGAGAGAATAATGGGAATAATAGTATCTAATAGCTAGTGATACTCTAAGAAGTCAGAGCAACTGAAGTGTGTGGTGAGTACAATATAAGATGGTAGGTGCAATTATTAATTTTTATTAAATAACTTTCTCATTGTTCGTGTCTCCCCTTCTCTGCATCCCTTGTCTAGAATGAACCGCACCGCCTACACTGT
This sequence comes from Onychomys torridus, assembly GCF_903995425.1. Taxonomy (NCBI): domain Eukaryota; kingdom Metazoa; phylum Chordata; class Mammalia; order Rodentia; family Cricetidae; genus Onychomys; species Onychomys torridus. The sequence continues at coordinate 87,926,963 of NC_050446.1, read as the reverse complement.
GGGAGCTTTGCTTCTCCTCTTGGGGACCCTACTACCGGCAGCTGAAGGGAAAAAGAAAGGGTCCCAAGGAGCCATCCCACCTCCAGACAAAGCTCAGCATAATGACTCTGAGCAGACCCAGTCCCCACCACAGCCTGGCTCCAGGACCCGGGGGCGGGGCCAGGGGCGAGGCACCGCCATGCCAGGAGAGGAGGTGCTAGAGTCCAGCCAAGAGGCCCTGCATGTGACAGAGCGCAAGTACCTGAAGCGAGATTGGTGCAAAACTCAGCCCCTGAAGCAGACCATCCATGAGGAGGGCTGCAACAGCCGCACTATTATCAACCGCTTCTGCTATGGCCAGTGCAATTCCTTCTATATCCCCAGGCACATCAGGAAGGAGGAAGGCTCCTTTCAGTCTTGCTCCTTCTGCAAGCCCAAGAAGTTCACCACCATGATGGTCACGCTCAACTGTCCTGAGCTACAGCCACCCACCAAGAAGAAGCGGGTCACACGCGTGAAGCAGTGTCGTTGCATATCCATCGATTTGGATTAAACCAAAGCGGGCACATCCAGCCTGTCATAGCCATGCCGAGAGCCACGCCTAAACCACCCGATTCCTACTTGGCTTAAACCTAGAGATCAGAAGAACCAGCAGTTGCTTCCTGGCTGGAGGCTGCTTATGCATAGTGTATTCGCGTGAGTGTGCCTGGGTGTTGTGTGTGTGTTTCCAAACACCAGCGGAAACAGCCTCTGCTAGAAAGCACTTCCTGGTACTCTGCTTCAGATGGTCGGAAATGCCCACACCACCGGACCGAAGACCCCCGGGGCAGGGCTGTAGTTGGCTTTGCCTTTGTGTTCCATGCGCCCTCCTGGGGACCAGGACTTCACCTGAGAATGCATACTAAATGAAGAGGTAACTCTGAGGGCTGTATCAGAATTGGGGACCCTTTACTCCCATGACCTATTCCTTTCTTTGCTCTCCTTGACATCTTAGTCTTAGTCCCTGTCCCTAAATTAAATTCTTTGACCGTGGGTGTAAATGTTTTCCATCTTGTGAAGAACCTCCAGAATGTGGAAAGACAAATGAGACAGGGGATTGACATAGGAGCATTGGCTGATGACCAGTCTGTGACAGTGAAATTCAATATTATGATGTCCAGAGTTTGAAAGTTGTTCTCCAAAAATGTGTGCGTCTTGCTTCTGTGAAAGGGTTTTCCTGATATTTAAAAGTACCCAGAAGCATGGAGGTGAAATATAATCACACACACACACACACACACACACACACACACACACACACACACAACCCAATTTTCTGTGTCTGCCTCTATAACCTACTGATGCTCTTGTAACCCAAAGGTAAAAGTGAAATATTGACCACTCCTGTTTTAATAACCAAGAGAGTGAAACAGAAAGAAACATGGCCTCCTACTTTACTTTGCCTCTCAAGGTGGCAACTAAGAGTCTTGTACACTGGGATAGGAAGAGACAAAAAACAAAACAAAACAAAAAAAACAACTCCTTAGCTTAGTTTTGCTGGATTAACATTGCTTTTCCATTGTTCCTGCAAAATGCTTATGAGATGCATAGCCTTGTGCTAAAAATTCTTCCTTTGCTGAGCACATCTGCCAGTTAGGAACAGTCTAAGATGAGAGAGCTACTTGCTCCATTTGAGCTAGACATGAATGGGGGCTTTTCTGCTTTGGCTCTTTTTAGTAAAGAATCAGAGAAGGGAGGAGTCAAAGGGATTGTAGCTGGCTTGGTAGTGTCTGGAAGAGAGTTAAGGGCTAGGACTGCCTTCTCTTCGTTTCTTCTTAGGTCTATAAGAAAGTTCCACTAGGAAAGCAGAGCATTAGAGTATATTAACAGGCCACCTACTCCCAGTGGGTCAATGCAGCATTGTAATCATTATGTCTACTATGGGTGTCCTCTGAATACATCTGAGCTCCCCCAATGCCTACTTAGCATTTATATAAGGGCCAAAATGAAAAGTAGCCTTGATACATTTTGGCTTGGCTAAGCCATGCTCCTTAAGACTGAGATTCTAGCTATAAACACCCTTTTTGTCTCTTCCTCTCAGAGTCACTAGTCAAGTTATATATCATTTGGAAGGGCGACATTCACTGCCTATCAAAACTGCCACAGTCAAAGAACCATTGGATGTAAAGAAACTTTTTATTTTGGTCTAGCCCTCTCCCATGTGACATCTAAATGGAAACCATGCTGTAAGACAAAAACTATCTTGAATCTCCAAAACCTTGGGTCTAATTTTGAGAGTTTAAAAGTCACTCCTGATGATTCCACAGCATATGAATTGCACATAGTCTGCATGTTCCATTTGTACTGTGTTGCTCCTTCCCTGAATCTTTGTGTCGTCCACATCCACCACCAGTAAGTCCCAGGATGGATTTGATCAAGCTCACAAAAGCAAAAGCAAAATTTTGAGGGTAGTGAAGAATGAAAAGTAAAAGAGGAAGAAGCTGAAAATTTAAAACCACACCAGAGATGAAAGATGACACTCAGTGCTAAGAAACACGGAGTGTCTTAATTCTTCCACAAACATGCAGTATGGTTATAAAGTAATAGTTAGGTTAGCCACAGTCACCTTCCAGGAGCTTGTACCACGGTCTCTCATATAAGTTGGATTTGATTCATGTAAAGAGGATTGCCTCAAAATTAACTTCATGGCAACAATCAGCAGTACAAGCAGCCTTAAAGCACATCACTGGCCAAGGAAGGAAATGCCTCTCTTCCTCTCTGGGCCTAGACCAAGACCATCACAAATGAGCATCCCCCATCATCTATTGAAGATGCCCTGTCTGTGGCTTATTTTGGACTCATCAGTGATGTAATGATGTGTACTTTCTCCAACATTGTAGTAGAACTGTTTCATGCTGAGATAGTTGAGATCTTGATCTTACCTATTAAAATAATGCCAGATACCAAATATGAATTGTGCGGTGTTCTCTTTGTGCTTGGCACTGAAAGAGAGACACCACGCACCATGTAAGTCTGAGCGCTTCTTTGCAAATGTACTCTTCACAGCTCAAAGTTATAAGTGAAAACCTGGAGGAAAGGATAATTTCCACCGTGTGGAATGTGAATAATCAAAAAGTTATGGTTATTTAATGTAATTATGAATCCAAGTCCTTTGGTTACTGTGATTTCAAACATGCTTTCTTTCTCTATTTTATATGACGGCCTCTGATTTGGGCAAAGAAGAAATTGGCCACTGTTATGTTGTTAGGGACTTTCATCAGGTCAGAGAGAAACACAATATTGTTACATATGAAGAGGTGTTACTGAGTCGAGGATGAACTTTTATTGTTTCTTGAAGGTTGACACTTCTGAAACATATTAGGAAACACTTTAAATGTTATTTTGAGAGACTTAAAATGTTCATATACAAGCAAATAGAAGACAATGATGGCCACAAATATGTATGAACAGAACGTTTCTAAGCAAGAAATCTGAGCTGAAAGAGTGAAAGAAATTCTATTGATTTGTCATTCCTCAAGATATTTAATACCATCTACATTGTGTATTTAATCTGCTTTAATCATTGTAAAACAACAAAGGATTATATAGGCTATGATCTAACTACCTTGATATGGATGGGGGTGAGGTGGGATTTAATGGTCTCATAAAAGCTAATTTGGCTTAAAGGTTTATAAATCTGTAACTAGAATTTTATTTTCACCATAGTAACATTCTATATAACCTTTTGCCAAAAAAAAGCAACCAATAAATTAAACATCTTCTTTTTGTGTATGTGTGTTTAAATTTTAACTGGTGGTTGTCTCTCAGCCGGTGCTGGGGGCAGGGATTCACTTGATCTAGAAAGGAAGAATAAGAAGAAGCAAAGTACTGAGATTTCTCTCGTTTTTTAAGAGGAATCTATTCATTTCAGCCAGATCTCTCTATCTCTCTCTCTCTCTCTCTCTCTCTCTCTCTCTCTCTCCATATGTGTGTGTGTGTGTGTCAGATTTATTTATTTTATTCTCTCTGTAAGATTTATTTATTTTATTCTCTCTCTTTAAGATTTTATTTTATTCTCTGTCTCTCTCTTTCTCTCTCAGATTAATTTATTTTATGTGTATGAGTGCTCCATCTGCATGCATGCCAGAAGAGGGCATCAGATCCCACTATAGATGGTTGTGAGCTACCATGTGGTTGCTGGGAATTGAACTCAGGACCTCCCGAAGAGGAATCAGTGCCCTTAACCTTGGAGCCATCTCTCCAGCCCCCACCCAGATGTTTCTGATCTTCTTTGATTTCAGGAGCGACACCTCAGACCCAGTCAGTTAAAGACAAAGGAGGCTGGTTTATTCCTTAGTCACCTGCAGTTTTCCCAAGCACAGCTAGAAGGAATGGTGATATAAGACAGGGGCCTGCAGAAAGCAGAGGACTTGACAAACAGACATGGGGATAGCCTTATTACAGTGGGTTAAGGAGGAAAGATCAGGAGAAGGATTTGAATTTAATAGAACAAAGAATTGTAATGAGGAGAGTGATCAGGAGTACCATGGGCTGACTTGGAGAAGACAAACTTGTTTTTCTTGGAAATATTTTTAAATGTGCTTGATACCATTCCATAGGACTATAAGGAAAGTTAGTTCTCTGAGACCACGAATGTTTCTCAGAGTTAACACCCTGGACATACAGTATTGTGTGGCTTTAGTTAGCTGACAATCCCAGCAACCAGGTGTGTAAAGCACTAATGTTGCACATTTGTATTGTTCCACAGTTCTCAGGATAGCTCAACTCAGAAGGCACTGTTATCCTCCCTAAGAGAAAGTCGCAAACCCTTGTGATCTTATTGTAACACCTGGGTCCTTAAAAATTGTAAGATTTTTCAGTGGAAGTAAAAATTGCAAAAGAAGCAAAAACTCTAAAAAATTTTAAGATTTTTTTTCCTCTCCTTAACAAGAGAAAACAGACCCAACTATTGATTATTGATTAAGGCTATCCATGCTCCTATTAGGCATGAGTGGGAGTTCAAGTTCACTAAGTTGAAGCTTATTGGCCCACCCCTCTCTCCTTTTTGTATATGAGGGGGGTAGGGAGTGGGCTGGGACATTCAGGGGCTTTGGGAAAGCCACATTGAGGAGGCAACATCTGAATAAAGCTGGAAAGCTGTGAGTGGAACTCAACACAGAAGGCATCCCAGGCTCAGAACAACTTTGTTCCCACAAAAAAATCAAGGCACATGAGAGTAAATCACTAAAGAGACTGATTTCTAAATTCAAGTCATCCTCCTGCCTCTGTCCTTTCTTCCGACTGGGTCTATGAGCACTTGTCACTGTGCCCACACTCATTGGATAAACAAATTCTAAAAACGTAGAGGAAAACATAGAAACATGATAATTTGGAAACCTGGAAATAACAAAAAAGAGAAAAATTATGAAAAATAACCAAATAAAAAGGTGGAAGGTTGGAAAACTAGTAACCAAAATAAAAGCTCATTATGAGGGCCCAAAAGCAGATTTGAGCAGGTAGAAGATCAGCCATGAGAGAGAAAGGAGAGAGAGGTAGGGGAGGGAAGGAAGGGAGAGGAAGAAGAGACCAAACTCAAATAGGACAACTCTGCTCCCAGCACCTGGGAGGCAGAGGCAGGCAGATCTCTGTGAATTCAAAGCCAGCCTGGTCTTTATAGTGAGTTCCAAACTAGCCAGGGCTACTTAGTGAGACCCTGTATCAAACAAACATACAAATAGAAACCCAAACAAACAAACAAAATTAAAGATATGAAAGAGCAAACACTACTCTTGACCCTACAAAAATATTTTAAAATGCACTGTAAAAAATACTATGAAAACATACATACATACATACATACATATATATATATATCAGCTCATGGGCCATTGACAGAGGCAGAACTGGAGACATGATGAAAGTGACCAGGGTTGACTCTGGGCCAGGTCTTCTTCTTGGCATTGGGGAACATGGCAGATGTCATTTTCTGCTCTCATGGAGCTTGGAGTAGGATGGTAAAGACAAACTTTCAAGAGGCAATAATGGCAAGTAGAATTGACTTGGCACCAAAAAATAAAAGAGGCCTTGTACCTTATAGAGACGCTGCCATGGAGACCAACCCTGGGCTTCCAGCACAGTGTAGTGGTAGGCAGGGCGTGAAAGACACTGACAAGACCCCCACCTGCAGCCATGCAGCACAGGTAGAGTGAATACCACTACCATGAGTAAGTATGTGGTGAAGAGATGGTAGACAAAGAGAAGCAGAATGGTTAGAGCACTGTAAAGAGAGGTGGAACATGAGAGGCAAGGGTGGTGAGGAACAACCTGATCTGAGTAGCCTGTGCTGCCACCAGAGGCCATGGAGATGGCCTGGCCAATGCTGTCAAGGAAGACCATGTCTATGGGGTCTGGGTTGATGTCCATGGCCTAGGTTACCACCAAAGGCCATGCAGATGGCCCTGGGTCTGGGCTGCCACCTGGAACCATGTTGATGTCTGAGGGTTGCAGAGAGCTGGCCCTGCCTCTCACTCACCTGGACAGAGAAAGAGAGATGGTTCCACCCATCAAACCCTGCTCCCCTCGATGCCTGTGGCAGGTGAGAGAGCTGGCCTTGAGAGCAGGAGAGATGGTCCTATCCCTCAACAACTACAGCTCTCAGGAGAGCTGGCCCTACACCTCATCTGGGCAGCACAGTAGAGCTGTCCCTGGTGATGTAAGCTTGGCAGAGCTGGCCCTGAGGGTGAAGTGTGGGAGGAGAGCTGGTCCTGCCTCTTGCCAGCTGCTGAAGGCAGGAGAGCTGGACCCACCCCTCACCTGGGCAATGTGAGAGAGCAGGAGGGTTGATCAATTCAACTACCATTCAAGCCCAGATTCAGGGCTTTGAGTTGGCCCACCCCAGCATCTGCTCTATCTAAGAACTGCTGGAGTACATGAAGGGGCCAGTCCTGCAGAACCAAAGCTACAATATCTCCATGACGCAGGGCAACAACAGGATATCTGAGAGGAGTTTTAGTAAGGATCTAGCATTGATAGTGTAGTAGAAGCAAGAGGCCTTAAACCAGACCAAGGACTCATTGCAATGAATATTTGCAAGTAAAACAATTTGAGCAAAAGGGTACACTGGGTGATACACACTGTTGCTTCCACAATGAGAGTTTTTTTCCCTTTTGGGGAAAGGTTGCAAGGGCAGAGGGTAGATATGAGGGGACTAGGAGATGAGTGGAATTGGGGTGCGTGATGTGAAATTCACAAAGAATCAATAAAAAGTTTAAAAAAATTATATCAAAACAAAAAGTCTGATTATACTTTTTTCCTTTTATAAATTTTACTAAAAGTAGACTAACAGTTTAAGGAAGTCAAACTGCGAAGAATAATAAACCATTAGAAACCTTCTTAAACAAAATTTTGATAATAACCAACCTAATTATGGATTATAGGCTCTGATGACATATTCTAAGTCTTACTTCTTCTTCTTCTTTCCCTAAAGCTCATGTTTGGACAAGTTGACTGGAAAGCCAGGCTCCCTAATGTGGCAGTAATTGAATGATCACAGCATGTAAAACCCTGCCTCATGGGGAACCTTAACTCTCTAATTACCATCAAAACCCAAGGAAGTCTCCTCTCCCTACTTTTCCAAGCTATGTTCAGAACAGAACATGAGTTAATGATCTTTTGTCCTCTTTGGAGCTGTGTACACCATTATCATCCAAACAATTGAACCAAATTTTAGGGAGGAGTCCACATTGTTTAGTAAACTACTAATAGGTTTCTTCTTTAAGAGCAGTTGCTAACAGGAAATCTTTACCCATTTCTGTTCAGCATTATACTAGAGTCTTTACCCAGGACAGTTACATTAGAAAAAAAAATAGAGAGGTTGGCAAAAAGGAAGTAACAATATTTCTATTTTTATATGGCATTGTCTTATAGGTAGAACCTTAAGGAATGAACAAAGGATACAGATAAATTCAGCTGGATTGCAGTATAAAAGACAACAACTAATCATGATTCTATATAATTTTATACATTGACAAGGAAAAATATGAAAAAAATAAACAAATGATTCCATTTTCAGTTCTATAAAAAGAATATATACAAAAATGGAAAAAGTCAGCAAAAGACATAAAATCCTTGTTTGCTGAAATATAAAATATTGCTTACAGATATTTAAAAATACCAAAATTGCCAAGCTGTGGTGGTGCACACTTTTAATCCCAGCATTCAGGAGGCTGAGGAAAGGCCAGCCTGGTGTACATAGTGAGTTCTACAATAGCCAGGGCTGTACAAAGAAACTCTGTCTCAAAAAACCCAAACCAAACCAAAACAACAAACAAACACCACACAAAACTAAACTAAACAGTCAATGGAAGGGCAACCTTTAACTCATGGCTTAGAAGAACTAGTATGGCTCTATAGAGTCATCACAACATCTATTGGCTTAGAAGAACTGGTATTGCTCTATACAGTCATCATAATGTCTATCAGCTTAGAAGAACTGAAATTGCAGTCATCACAATGTCTATCATATTTCAGCTGGCTTCCTTCTAAAAACTGACAAGCTGATTCTAAAATTCATAACAAAATCTTAAACCCAGAATAGCCAAAACTATCTTTAAAAACTAACAACATTGAAGGATTTCCTGATTTCAAAATACACAGAAAACAAAAACAAAACAACAACAATAACAACAACAAAAATTGTTACCAGGCCAGGCATCCTTCTGTCAATCATTAGGTTAGGAAACAGAAACTACCATTTCTCCAAAACTCTTTTATTCTAACTCCACTTTAACTTTTCCTACACACCAGTAGCAACCAGTTTCTTAAATTACAAAATCCCTCTTCTACCTTTTTATCGTTTCATCATTAGTTGATGAAACTATATATAAATAGTTGTACACCCACTACTCAACACTCTGATCCAGTTTCAAACCATCAATGAGGAAAATAAGGACTTGAACTAAGGCAGTCTTACAGTCTTGATGGATGCATAAAAATATAATTGACAGTGAACATGTAAGATCCACTGTGAAGTTCTACAACTTCAGCATAACTGTTTGAAGTGGACAGAAGTTTATTGAGATGTGCAGAAATTGGGTCTGGCAAATCACTGCATTGTGGGTTTTTTTTGAGTTCTTTATAATAAAGTTTTAGTTAAAAATAATCTTTATGAATATTATTACATCCACCCTTCCTGGGCAAAAGAGTAAGACACTTCTAGACCCACCTTAAGTGTACTTTTTATTTAAAAGGGGTATAAAGAGAGTTCTTAAACTGAGTTGGTGTTTTGTAAAAATAGGTAAAAAATCAGCAAACACCTTCCAGAGACAAAGGCAGAAAGAAAGGACTCAACAATCATAAGTAAAAGAGGAGACATCATAACTGATATTATAGAAATAGGAAGGAATATAAGTGACTATTGCAAACAATTAGACACAAACAAACTGAATAATTTAGAATACATGAGTAAATTCCTTAAAACATTCAATGCACCAAGGCTAAGTGAAGAATTGATAGAATATCTGAATAGCCCTTGGACTGATGTGGAGTTTAAAGTAACAATCATACACTCTCAACTAAGGAAAACCTGGAACCATATGGTTTTAATGATTGGTTTTACAGATTTCAAAAATTTAAAGAAGAATTAATATCCATTCTTCTCAAATTCTTCCAAAATATTTGAAGAGAAAAGGATACTTCTGAATTTATTATGTAAGACCAGTATTACCCTGACAAAGATATCACAAGAAAACTACAGGCCAATATTCCTGATAGACATAGATTCAAATGTCATTAATAAAATATGAGCAAACTGAATTAGATAGTTCAATTACAATGGGCAATTGCAGTTATTTTGGGGATGATTGGGCACTCCAATATATAAAATAGATTAATACAAGACAGTATATTAAAAAGCATATGTGTAAAAATCACACAATAACCCAGTGTATGCAGAAATGGCATTTGCTAAAACTTAATGCCCTCTTATGGTTAAAACCCTCTGGACAAACTAATAGGAGGAAAGTGCCTATTTATAACAAAAGACACTCATAAAGAACTCAGAGCTAGTTACACATTCAGTGGTGAGGAACAGTGAGATCAGAAAAGGGAAAGGATGCTCACCACCACCGTTTCTACCTATTACACTATGAGGCGTTATTGCCATAGCAATTAGGCAAGAAAAATAAACAGAAGATTCCAACAAAAAGAAATAACAAATTTAGTAAAATTGCAGTGGATGTGTGTGTGTGTGTGTGTGTGTGTGTGTGTGTGTGTGCATGTTCGTGTGTATGTGTACATGTGAATGTAGGTAAAGGAGTCAACCTTGACTGTTTTTCACAAGTGCTGTTTACCTGTTTTTTTTTTTTTTTTTTTGAGACAAAATCTCTCACATGGCCTGAAACTCTCAGATTAGGCTAGGCTGGCTAGCCAGAGAGCCCTAGGGATCTATCTACCCATCTCCTCCTTAGCACTGAGATTACATGAACATATCATCATGTAGGACTTTTAAAATATGGATTCTGAGGATCCAATTTATTCCTATGCTTGCACAGCGAACACTTTACCATCAGGACTATCATTTCAGCCTTACAATATTAACACAAAAAAAATCAGTCATTTTTCTAGATTTTAACAGTAAAAATAGGAAAAAATTGTCATTTAAGATAACATCAAAAAGATACTCTGCTATATGCATAGACCACAGCCTAGCATAATCATCATCAGAGAGGCTTCATCCAACAATGGATGGGAGCAGATGCAGAGACCCACAGCCAAGCATTAGGCGGAGCTGGGCAAATCCCATGAAAGAGGGGGAGGAAAGATTGTAGGAGTCAGAGGGGTCAAGGGCACCATAAGAAATGGCCCAAAGAATCAACTAACCAGCACTCGTTGGGCTCACAAAGACTGGATAATCAGAGAGCCTGTGTGGATGTGACCTAGGTCCTCTGCATATATGTTAGAGTTGTGTAGCTTGGTGTTCTTGTGGGACTCCTAACAGTGGGAGCGGGGTGTCTCTGACTCTTGCCTGCTTTGGGGGCCCTTTTCCTCCTATTGGGTTGGTGTGTCCAGCCCTGATATGAAGGTGTGTGTCCAGTCTTATTGTAACTTCTTATGGCATGTTTGGTTGATATCCCTGGGAGGCCTGCTCTTTTCTGAAGGAAATGGAGGAGTTGATCTGGGGGAGAGGGGAGGTGGGGGGAGGACTGGGAGGAGAAGGAGAGAAAACAATGGTTGGGATGTAAAATATGAGTATAAATAAATAAATAATAAATGAATAAACAAATAAATAAAATTTAAATGTAACATTAAAAAAATAGAAGTTAAGTTACCTAAAGAGGTGAAGAACTTGCGTACTGAAATCGCAATACATTAGTGCAAGAAAATAAAAGATGCTCACAAATGGAAAGGCATCATGTGTCCAAAGACAGGAAGATTTAATATTGTTAAGTTGTACATATTACCTACAGCAATCTACAAATTCAGTGCAACTTCTCTGCAATGAAAATGTAGTTGGCATTTTATATAAATAGAAGAAAACATTATAAAATTTATTAAATCACAAAAGAACACAAAGGAATAAATCAATCTTGAAAAAGAACAAAGGCTGGAGAGACCATCCCTCTTGTTATCAACATATATCACAGTCACAGTAAACATGCATAAAAAAGGTAGTAAAAAGGTGATATTGGAATAAAGATGGACATTAGCAAATGGAACAAAATATCAAGTACAGAAAAAAAAACTCACTTATATACAATCAACTGATGTTTGACAAAGGCTCAGTCTACAGAAGGGGAAAGGATCCTAGGTTAAACAAACGGCAAGGGGAAATTAGATATGCACACACAGAGAGTTAAATCATACTACTCTCTTACACCATACACAAAAGAAACTCAAATGGATTAAAGATTTAAATGTCAGACTTCAAATTGTAAAACTCCTAGAAGAAAATATAGGGAAACAACTCCCCCCCCCCCCCCCCCCCGTGGACACACCTCTACATGTATGTACGGAGGCCAGAGGTTGACATTAGGTGTCTTCCTCTACTGTTTTCTATCTTATTTTTTGACAGAGTCTCTTACTGAACCTGGAGCTCACCAGGTGGCTGGCCAGTGAGCTCCCAGAATCTTCCTGGCTCTGACTTCCTGTGCTGGTATTACAAAGCACACATTGTCATGTCTTACTTTCTGTGTGGGTGCTGAGGATATGAACTCAGTTTCTTATGCTTGAGTATCAAGTGCTCTTACCAGAGGTCCATCTAAATCAACAAGGAGTACTCTATCTAATTAAATCTTTCTACATGGTAAACAAACTAATGGAAAAGGAAGGAAAACCATGAAAGGAGAAATTACTTGCAAATTATTTATCCAATAAAAAGTTTCAAATGTAAAACTACAGGAGGCACTCCTACAATCTAACAGCAAGAAAATAGCAGCAACAACAACAAACCTCCACATTACAAAGGAAGGTCTACAAAGTCCAACATATATATGAAAAAATGCCCGGTATCACAAGCCATTATTGAAACACAAATCAAAACGATACTAAGATATTGCCTCTTACATGTTTGAATGGCAATTGCAGAACAAACCAATGAGAAACAACACATATTCACCAGAACATAAAGAAATTGGATCCCTTATGCTCTGTTGGTAGAAGTGAAACATGGTATACCATATTAGAAAATGGTATGCAGGCTCTTCACAAAAGCAGAATCAGAAGTACCATATGGCCAAACCTTACCACTCTTCAGGTACACCACGTGGGTACACTCATGGGTACACACCCAAGTGAATCAGAGTCAGTATAGAATAATGATGTCTGCATCCCATGCTTATTGTAACATTATTCACAATAACCAGATTATGGAATGATCTTCGGTGTCCATCAAGAAGTGAAAACTAAAGAAAATACTGCATATGTATACAATAAGCATCATCCAAGCATAAAAGAACAAAATCAAGTCACTTCCTGGAAAACGAGTTTAACTGGAGATCACCATATTAAATAAATGGATACAGAAAGATATTTTTATTTCATATGTAGAATCTGTATCTTAGAAAAGACATAGAAGGAGAATGATCACTATTTGGGAAGAGAAAGGGGACAGAAAAAGATGAACAAGATAGATTAGCTGACCATGACCACATTTATACAATAGATATACAGTAATTAAAAAGGTAAAAAAAAAAAATTAAAAACAGAATTACCATATGGTCCATAAAACCTCATCCTAAGTGTTTATCCAAAGGAATTGAAATTGAGAATCCAAAATATCAATGTAGTGCTATTTATGACAGCCAAGAGGTAGAAACACCAATTAACAAATGAATGAATTTAAAATCCCCCCCCCTCTCTCACACACACACACACATACACACAGGAATATTGCTAAGCCTTTTAAACAATAATTGTGCAACATTGATTGATCTTTAGACATGATGGTATTAAATAAGCTAGCCAAATTAAGACAAATATTCCACATGTATGAGGTCTCTAAGACATCCACAGCCTGTATCAGAATTGAATGATGGTTTCTAGCGACAGGGTAGCATGTCAACAGACAAACCCTCAGTTAAACAAGGCAAGCAGGTTCTAGACATCTGTTGGATAGCATTGTATCTCTAGTCACTGACACTGAATTTTCACTTGACATTTTATTCAAGGTTATTTATGTTTTACATGTTCAAATAAAATGAAATGCAGGCAATTGGAGATTTTCTTGCATTGAAAATAACCGTTCTCATTGTTGCAGCCCTATTCTCATAGAAGAAGGCTTACACACTTTTACTAACCAATGAACTCCATCATTATCTATGCTTCCTGTCCACCTTTCCTATGTGTCATTAGCCACCACAGCACACATTGGGGCTGCTTCACTGGCTTCCAGATAATCTGTCCAGAGTGCAGCATCGGCTCCTGGAGTGTAGAAACTCACTGCTACGTCAAGTGACAACTAAAGCCTACACGTGCAGAGCCTTTTAAGAGGGTATAATGTCTTCTAAAGAACTGCTCTCTCTCTCTCTCTCCAATGGTATCACTCACCTCACTTTTATTTCCTGTCTCTTTCTAGATATGGGTGTGACATGACACCATATAGTAATAATACTGATGGATTTTTAAAAAGAACTTGAGAGCAAATCTCTAAAAATCTTCTTTAAGGGCATGTCAAGGTGACTCAGCATGTAAAGGCATGTGCTGCCAAGCCTGATGATGACCTGAGTTCTATTCCCAGGAACCACACGGTAGAAGAAGAAACCAACTTTCACAAGTTAGTTGTCCTCTGACTTCTGCATGTGAGCTGTGGCATGTGGGAATATTCCTGCACACATACATGCACACACACGCTCCCCTCCACCTCCACTCAGAATGAAAAATAAATAAATGTAACAGAAAATTTAAAGAATCTTCTTTAAATTTTGAATATGGAAAAATAGAAAAGAGACCTTTCCTTCCACTAGCCTCATAAGTTATAATAAGCTTGGTCTGTTGATACTTATCTCTCCTGGCCATATAGATTAAAGAATGAAGTCCCCATGCATTAAAAAAACAGAGCCAGGAGATGGAGTATCCCATGGAAACAATGTTTTTTCCAAACTGAGATATGTTTGAAGTCAGCCCAGTATCACTTTGTTTTTTTTTGGTTTTTTTTTTTCTTTATTATTATGTGTTTTAAAATTTTATACATCAGCCATGGGTTCCCCTGTCCTCCCCCCTCCTGCCCCTACCCTCACCTTCTCCCTAGCCCCTCCCCTCCATTCCCATGTCCTCCAGGATCGAGGCACCCCTGGGGATTCATTTAAACCTGGTGGATTCAGTACAGGCAGGTCCTGTCACCTCCTTCCAGACTGAGCAAAGTGTCCCTGTATAAGCCCAAGGTTTCAAACAGCCAGCTCATGCACTAAGGACAGACCCTGGTCCCACAGACTGGGTGCCTCCCAAACAGATCAAGCTATTCAATTGTCTCACTTATCCAGAGGGCCTGATCCAGGTGGGAGCTCCACAGCCTTTGGTTCATAATTCATGTGCTTCCATTCATTTGGCTATTTGTCCCTGTGCTTTTTGCAATCTTGGATTCAACAATTCACGCTCTTGCAGACCCTCCTCTTTCTCGACAGTTGGATACCTGGAGCTCCACCTGGGTCCTGGCTGAGGATCTCTGCATCCTCTTCCATCAATTATTGGATGAGAGTTCCAAGACGACTGTTAGGGTGTTTAGTCATCTGATCACCTAGTCAGATCAGGCTTTCTCTCAACCATTGCCAGCAGACTACAGAAGATATATCCTTGTGGATTTCTGGGGACCTCTTGAGCACTCTGCCTATTCCTGTTCTCATGTGGTTTTCATTTATCATGGCCTGTTATTCCTCATACTCCCTTTCTGTTCTTGATCCAGCTCTCTGGCGCAATGGATAGTGCATTGGTTTTCCAGTATTACTTTGTAACAGGTGGCACATTTAGCAGGCTTGCAGAACAAACACCATCTCACCCATTGTCAAATAGAGTTCTAGTGAGTAATATGGAGGTTCTGACTCAGAGTCAGGTTGGAGGCAAGGTGTCATAGAGGCTAAGATCATCTAAAGGCTGGGCTGGTATCCCAACATGGAGTGCTTGCATGGCTAGTGAGTGGTAGCCCCCAAGAGCCTCCCAGTCTAGAGCTCTCTCAGAACACTCAGCTTGCTTCCTCTAAAGTAAATGATCCAGAAGAAGGCACAATGCCTTTCAAGACTTAATCTTCAAGGTTGCATCCTTTCACATCTCTTACCTGGTCTTCTGGAACCAAGTCTTCAAGTTTTCCCACAGTAAAAAGGAGGGTACCAAGTTTTTATCTCTCAAAGGAAAAAGTATCAGGAAATTTGTGAATATCTTTTAAAACTGTTATGCTCTCAGTTCCACAAATTAATTAATGTCATTTTTGTCTTAGCTTGATTTGGTTTTCTGTGACTGGCAATCCAATAGTCCTGGACAATATCAACATTTGAATGTCCTATTTTGTTTTGTCAACTTGACACAAGCTATAGTTATCTAGGAAAAAGACACTCTAAAGATTGATATAGGCAAGTTGGGGGGTGGGGCATTTTTTATGATTGATGTGGGAGGGTCCAGCTCAATGTGGGTGCTGTTTTTTCTGGGTAGGTGGTCATGTTATATTAGAAAGCAGGCTGAATAAGCCATGAGGAGTAAGCCAGTAAGTAGTGTACCTCTGTGGCTTCTGCTTCACGTCCTGCTTCTATGTTCCTGCCTTGAGCTCCTGCTCTGACTTCACTCAGTAATAGAATGTGACCTAGAATTATAAACTGAAATAAACCTTTTCCTCCCCAAGTTGCCTTTGGTCATGGCGTTTATCACAGCAAAAAGAAACCCTAACTAAGACACCAAGTCACTAAGTAAGTAATTTTTTATGATTTATTTTTACCTGGTGAACTTATCTCATACAGGCAGGGATGTGTTGTACTCACTACTCTACATCTGTGTAATGGTAATGCCTATTGTCAACTTGACAGCATCTAGAATCATTAGCGATGAGCTTCTGGCTATGCCTGTGAGGGATTATCTAGATCAGGTGAACTGAAGTGCAAAGACCCACTTTAACTGCCAGCTGAATAAGAAGAAGACAGGTAGCTATCTAGTAGCATTCTTAGCACCCGGCATTGATCGGTTCCTGGCCAGCTATCTCATGCTGTCAAGACTTCTACATAATGGAATGAATCCTTGATCTGTGAATTAAGAGAAACTCCTTTTAGTCAGGGTATTTTTAAAAATACTTTATTTAACTTGATTTCTTATGCATTGGTATGAGGGTGTCAGATCCCCTGGAACTGGAGTTACAGACAGTTGTGAGCTGTCATGTGGGCACTGAGAATTGAAACCGGGTCCTCTGGAAGAACAACCTGTGCTCTTGATCTCTGAGCCATCTCTGTAGCCCTTAGTCTGGGTATTTTATCACAGCAATAGGATAAGGAATTAAGACAACCCATCAGTAGTATCCAAGCTAGTACCGTAGGCAGAACCTTTGCATAGAGTGGAGGTGTCTTCCTGCCCAGTCTGTCTAGCACCCTGTTTTACAGATAGGAGCTAGCAATCGCAGCCATGGAGGGACCTGTCATACTATCTAGTCCCATTCCCTCTCACTCTCTGTCTAAATATCAAATTCACATATCTTCAGTACAGGTCAAAATTTTCTAGCCCTTGAAATTTTTATATAAATAATCAAATTTGTATTATTTTCATTGTCCTTGTGTGTGCATAGCTTTAAAATTCTTTACTTTTATCTTTGTGGAGTTTCACGAATTCAGTGTAGTCATCAATTGCTAGCAAACTAATCTGTTATTTAATTGAGGGCTTTCAAATAAAAATAAAATGCACTTCTGCATACATTATTTCATTTAATATACCTTAATTTTTAGAGAAATGCAGTACAGATATTTCCATGATTTCCATTTAGATGTGAATAACCTGAAACCAGTGGTGAAAATTATTTGCAAAATGTTGCATGAGCGATTGGTTTCTTTTAATTCCATAGGAACATGTTTTGGAATTAAGAGCAAGTCAGGAAAAACAATTTTTTTCTTTTCTTTTGGTTTTACACTGTGAAGGGAGATGCACGGTGCATGACATTCATAAAAACTAGAATTTGTGTGACATTAGTGTGACCCATTCACAACCTGGGATATTGAACCTACTGTCTTGTATGTGTAAGGAAAGTGCCCCATGATAGCACCAACCTAATCAATGAGATTTTGATATAAGATGAGCAGCCGTAGTGGGGTTGGTTGGTCAGGGACACACTAGGAAGACTTTGATGACATAGATCAGCTTCCTACTCCAGGTCAGACTGTTCATTGTTTCACTTGATCCACATGCTGGAATGTGAGAATGTTTTCCCCACATCACTTTGCAGGAGCCCACGTTGGCTGTGCTTATAGTAATGAGAGAGTTTCAAAGAGGAAGAACCCATAATGTCTCCCAGGCATAGTACAAAGGAAATATAAGTCATCAGATAGTAGGAGCTGGATCTGGGCCAGGATAACTCGACTCTTCTTGTAGAAGGTGCCATGGGATCTATAGTGATGGCAGGTGATGGGAGAAGCCTCCTCTACTTTATGTCTTGTCTGAAAGATGATAACCATGATAATAAATTTAGTGCCACATTCTTTAAAATGCGTTCATCTGACTCCTAGAACAAAGCCATAAACTATAATGGGATCCATGATGCTTTCAATTATTTGACATTCATTTCTGCTCTTCACTTTTTTCTCTTCTGACAAAATTGGGCTTTGCTGATTATCCTTCCTGCAGTGATGGGAGAAGGTGGAACAAGGTATGCATTTTAGAAACCGAGGGAAATTGTGCCTATCAAAATCAAACTTAGGAACCTAATGGGGGGAGAAAATGTTTCTGCCATTGTGTCTGCTATAAATATACAAACATATTGTAATACACAGTCTGCTCAGGGGTACTCCAGATTCTTTTAAGAGTTATAGGCAATTGATTGTTGATTGGTATTAAAACCCTAATTTTAAAAAAGCAGTTTTTCTTAGCAGTTAGGATATGTTTGTTGCTCTGACTTTTTTTTTTTTTTTTTTTTTTGCAAGTATGAAGGCATTTCACAAAGTTTGGGGGATGTTACACTGAAATCCAAAGAGAGGCTGGGATTTGGAAGGAAAGGGGAGGGGATAGAAGTGAGTTTTAAAGACAAACTGTTTGGGTTTCGTGTCTTGAGTCTCAGCACTGATAATTGACTACTCTGGTTATTGGGTTGTTTTGTTTTTGGAGACAGGGTTTCTCTGTGTTGCCCTGGCTGTCCTGGGACTTGCTCTGCAGACCAGGCTGACCTTGTTTATAAGGCTAAAAGAGTTCTTTTCTTTCTTCATATTCTCAGATACTATAAACCCTTAAAATGGCAGATTCGTACCAAATTCCCCCCTTCAGTGCTTACTCATTATTGAAGAGGAACTGGCCACAACTCAAATCAGAATTAAAGAGCTGTTCATGCAGGTGAAGTGTGAAATGTGAAAACTCACTAAATTCCATGTGCACCTTCAGAAACCATAGCCCTGCATTCTTATTCTTCCCCTTCCCCCTCTTCCTTTCCTCTTTAAGATTTGTCACATAATCCATTGAAAATCTCCCCATACTCACCTTTCACCTGAGGCTATTTGTACCTGTGAATGACGACAGCCTCCCATCAACCACTAATGGCATACTCAGTAAAGGATGACTTAAGACCAGGGAAAAGAACTGTACCTTGGAGAAGGTTATCAGTCTAGGATCATGGGCATATCTTGGTTATTTCTCTTCTTGATTTTGATTGTCAAAAAGTCCTTCACCTGAAAGATTGGGAAAGGTGAGAATAACTGAGAAGGAGCAAGGCTATAAGGTAAGACATGAAGACGGACAATTTTCTTCTGTTTTGTTAAGCTTCTGGAAGGCACTTAGGAAAGAAACTGAAATTGGTGGGAGGAAACTATAGTGAAAAGAAATGTATACATGAGACTGAGACAAACAAGCAATGGGCATTACTAACCAAAACCTCCGTATCAGGGAGTGAACCAATTGTGTTAGCCAACAGTTAAATTCTGCTGGGATCTTTATTTTATGTCCCAAGCACAGATCCATTGACATTGCCTGTAGTTTATTCTATACTTTTGGGATGAGGAATTGGTAAGAAGGTACTAAGTAGTTGGAAAGTATTAATGTGGATACTTCATTGATTACTCTACTGGGAACAATCTGAAGGAGGAAATATTCTGTGTTTGTGTAGTTTGCTCATGGTAGAGTCATATATGCGTGCTAACTGAAGACACAATAGTTTTTAATAATGAGAAGGGCTTTTACATTGTTATAATGCTCCCTCCTATTTGGGAGGATATTGTGAATTTGTGCAGATACAAGCACATTTCTAGGCAAGGAACACCTTTTATATTTCTTTTAAAACTGAATCATTTACAGTAAGACAAATCTGCTTTTTATAACAAAAATGGAGGGGGAAATGAACATAAGCTTTCAACTAGACATTCAGTGACTCAGTCCTAAACTATGACTTGGACATTAAAACAAACCCAAATAGCGCAATAAAAGTATATTCTCATCTACTCAGTTAGCTATGAAAACTAGAATTTCTGGTTTTGGGGACTTGGGTCTAGATGGGGTTTGATCATAGATTGGCTACAGTGGCATGGCCATGGCTTTGAGCTCTTGAAAACATCACAGATGAGAAGTGAGACTTGGGGACAAAATTATCAGTACATTTTTATATGACCCCATGGAGCTTGTTTCTCTTCGAAATTATACAGGGTTTGACTATTCCCCCTATCTGCTTCCCTGAGAGCTGAAAAAGCTATGTTCTCTAGACCCCACGAATATGAGAGAGTGGATGAATCCCGCTATTGGTAGGTAATGTGATCTGCCTTTTGTAGCAAGCCAGAAGCCAGATGTCCCCTCCCCTTTGATCTGAATAACACTTTAGACTGCAGACAATAAGATTGGTTTTAAATTTATTGTCTCTTTGATTTCTGCATTCTAATGCTTTTTAAATTCTTTAAGCAAGACAAGGCTATATATAGGCAACTGGGGTGGTTCAGCGAAGGCCAAAAACTTGCCAGTAGCTTATACATGGGCCAGGCAGAGTCTCCCACACTTTCTCTGTAAGGAAACAAAGCCACTTTCCTTGGGGCAGGAACTCCAATCCAGTCATTTTACCCCGAAACAAAGGTTCTGGCTTTTAGTCTCAGCCAGGTCCATAAAAGTGTTCTCTTCAGAACATCTCTTCTAAAAAAGCACGGAAGAAGTTTGATTTAAGTGAAGGTGCTCCAATCTGAGCCCCTTCCTCTGCTGCTATGCTGCTGGCCCTCTGGGAAAGATTCTTCCTATCTTGTTCTTCCCAGTGCCATAGCCTCTGTCTGCCATCAGTTGAGGCAGAGTTTAATTTTACTGTGGCTATGGAGCTTCAAATGTGAACCCAGCTTCCTCCAGGGGGCCAGGTGTGAGGAGTTAAGTAGCCTTTGGGAACTTCCCTCAATGGCTTTCACTGAGCAATGTAAAGTAGGCTCCCAGTTGAATGGCTGAAGCCATTAGGCCCCATGTCCACCCACAAGGGCATCTAACTACAAATGATGGCCCCCAAGAAGTCAGTCCAGTATGGGCAGAACACTAGCTGCTGGTGGAAAAGATTCAAGTCTCGGCTAGTTTTCTTTAGTTTGGGTCATTGGGTGAGTCAAGGCTTCCTGTTGTCTCAGATTCCTGCTCTGGAAGAGGGGAGAAACTCATACCCATACAACATTTAAAAGCTTTCCCATAGTCAAAGTCTTCCCTGAGCCCAGTGACTACCTGTAAAGCAGCCAGTGTGGTCCCATCCTTCCTATTTTAGGATGAAGTTCAATGAAAGGTGTCCAGAGGTCAGACAGGTACCATCTTTAGTCTGAGGTAAAAGAAAATATTTCCAGAGCTGAGCACTCCTTCCTAAGGACTTGGCTCTCTTATCAAAGCTCATCCCAGCCACCCCTGCCCACGTAATGTGAGCCAGAGGGGACCATCTGTAAAGAGCCTTTGCAAGCAGATGCAGCGGTTACAGCACAAACCCAGCCCCTGCCACCAGCATTGCCCACACAGCTTCTCCCAGAAGCATGTGGTTCAGTGGACGATGAGAAAACAAACAACAAATGCCGGTCCCCAACCCCTGCCCCTTTGCTTTCTGGGGTGCAACTCATCTTTGCATTGTGGGAGTGGAGTTCAGCCTGACCTGTGATGTCAACATATCTATCAGGTGTTCCAGACAGTTTTCAATCAATTCCTTGGATATCAAGTATTAGGCCATAAACCATTTCTTTCTACTTTATGGTTCTGAAATATGAACTCCAGGTGCAGCTGAAGCTTTTAAGTCTGCTGTTGACGGCTCCCAAGAGAAGCTCTTCACCAACCTGAAGGGCAATCAGGAGAGGTGACGACTCAGGAGGAGAACAGGCCTTCTGTTCACTGAATTGCACTTTCCCAGAACACTTTCTCGGCAGTCCCAAGCTTGAAGTTTTGAAGTAAATATAGGGTTCAATCATTATGGGTGTTTCAGTCAGGGCTGAGAAAGTCAGTCTTTTACTTTTTGGATATTCACCAGTTGTACATCTTTTCTCCATCAACTGCTGCTCACTGCAATGAAGCTTCTCTAACTTAGGTTAAGAGCAGCCTTGGGCATATGGTTATAAGCATAAATATTAAAAAGGCAATTTGAGTGCATGACCATCTAGTAAAATAAAAAAAGTTAGTTTTACCCTAGGATCTGTGACTGTCACAGTCACAGACTTTTGACTAGGTTATAGCAGACATGACATTTCCTCCAACAGGCCTAAAGTCTGATCAGAAAACCATTAGTGATTACCTAACAGTCATGCCACTATTGTACCAGGGAGCATATCTTGCCTAGCAGTTTTGGTATTGCAACACACATGGTCCATCACTGGGTAAGACCATTAATGACTTTTCTCTCCTAGAAGCCTGCATAGCACCTCCTGGTACTATGAAAGCCAGCAAGTAGGAAGGAAGTTTCCAGGTGAATTTCAGATTGCTTCCTCTGTTTTTTGCAGCCAAAGTGTCATATACACTATGTTAAATCTAGATTTCCATCTGGTAAACTTCACTTTGGTGATAGTTTGCTTTGTGGTACAGATACTTTTTAACCACATACTCCGAGCTGTCCACTCTTGGGGCTATTTTCTGTGCTACTGGAGTTTTTCTTAGAAAATTCTTGCTTGTTCCAAACCTGGGAGTGTTTAACCCATGCTTTCTTCTACCAGTAGATAGAAAATAGCTTGCTTGCTATTTTTCTATGCAATTCTCAATGATAATTAAAATTTATTTTGTTTGTTGTTTATACATATATCATTTACCTTACATTATATCCTCAAGCCTCTGTACACTTAAATATAATAATTTGTTCAGAGCTTATTTTGGATTTATATGCACACAATATTATCCTTCAGATATCTTGAGGCTACATCATAAGTGAAATAAAATTGTCTTATTTTCTCAATAAGTCTTTTTTCAATGTGAAGTGTTCTTTATAGTCTGTAGTGTTGATTCTCAGGCAACTTTGATGGATAGTCCTCCAGCTACATGGTTTCATGACAGGGCTTCTGGTAACAATCCTAAATTGCATGTGTGCTATTTTGAATTTTAATATCCTCAGTAGACAATCTAATTTTTGCAACTATGAACAGTACTCATGTGTATAATTCTCTCATCCTTTTTGATTCCTTGAATGTCTTATCATCAGTAATGGAGTTTTGGCCTCAGTGTCTTTTACCTACTTTTTAAAATTTTTACATTCGAGTTTCAGTTTCTCAAAGGTACCCAGAACATTTTGGTCTTTGCAGCTATACTGGACATTGAAAGACTATGTAAGTGCTTAGACAATTTGGTAATTTTTTTAAGAATTATTTTTGGTGTGTTTGCTTGTTTGTGTGTGTGTGTGTGTGTGTGTGTGTGTGTGTGTGTGTGTGTTTACAATCATGTGGTAATGGCACATGTATAGAGGTCAGCAAACAACTTTTAGTTTTCTCTTTCCTCCTTTATCTGGTCCCATAGACAAAACTCAAGTCACCCAACCTGTGCAGCATGCACGGTTGTCCCTGAGTCCTCTCATTAATAATTTAGGAATGCTGATGTCTTCTAGAACTTGAAAGATGAGAGGATACTATTTTTTTTCTTGAATCATTTCTTCTCTTTTGATTTGCTTTTAGTTCTAGCCAGCATAACAAAATTGAATACATGCTGGCAAGGTGGCTCAGAGGATAAAGATACTTGCAACCAATCCCAAAGACCTGAGTTAGATCAGTAGAACCCACATGGTGAAAAGCAGAAACTGATTCCCTCCACACACATGCTGTGGCATTAGCACACCCACCCTCCTTCCCCAAAAGTAAATGAAGTGCAATAAAACTGTTTTCAAAAATTACATACAATTGTGGTTCTTCCACCAACAATAAAATGTTTCCACAGAAAATCTAACTTTAGCAGGAAATATCACCATTGTGACCCTGAACAAGGTCAAACTGGGTGCCATTTTTGTCTCACATCAAACAGTAGAGACACAATGTAGATAGATGCTTCTGGAAAATTCTGACCACTACATGATTCAGGTTTTATTTAAACATTCTTGTTTGTTTGTTTGTGTGGGGATAAGATATAGTTTACCTTGTTGGACATATTTCCAGGCTGATTCACTTAAGTGAGAATAGCAACTCAAAGATAGAGCAGCTTTAGTCTTGGATTCTTCCTCCCATGGTTCTTAGCAACTCTTGACCACACATGCCTTATCTATACTGTTCAACCTTACCAGTGGAAGGAAGCAAGTTATGAAAGATGCCCGTGAGCTGTATCTGGAGGACACTTTTTACAGAGATGCTGGTATCGATGATTTCCTGGGGTTGACTGTTTGACAAAAAACATACTGTAGCTGGATGGGTCAATAATGTATGTAAAAGAAGTAACTTGTTAACTGTCGAATTTTAACATCTCTGAAAAATTGTTAGATGATTTTCAAGACTCTACAACTCTTGCCTAACAATCCCTTTTATCTCCAGAATCAGAAAATACCGTTTGGGCAGCCTTAGAGGTACACTGCTGGCAGGCATTGCTTCTTTGTAGTATTGCTTTGTCTGCTCACCAATCACATGGACCAGTTGTCAATAACTCCAGTGTCCATTTTCTTCTGTAAAGTGGGGATAGTAGTGATCTTTACTGAAGTTTGAAAATAGTAATGAATACAAAATGCTTATGGTCCCAGACAAAGAGGTGTTTTGAAAATTTTACTACTTTATTTGTGTGTGTTTGCGTGTGTGTGTGTCAGTGTGCACACACCATGGTTTGAGTATGGAGGTCAGAGGACAACTTATGGGAGTCAGTTCTTTCCTTCCATTGTGTGGGTGCCAGGGATTGAATTCAGGTAATTAGGCTGGGCAGCAAGTACCTTTACTAATAGAGCCATCTTCCCAGTTTTTGATGCAACTTTTTTTTTTATAAGGTATATATAAAGCATCACTTTAACCATTAAAAATTATGTGACTTTAAACAAATTCATATTGTTTTTCATCTTCCCAAACTTAAACCATATTCATTAAGTAATAAATAGCTCATTTCCTCTGCCCCCTATCTCCTAGGAAACATCATTCTCTTTTCTGCCCCCTGTGAAATTGTGATTGGCTTATTTCACTTAGCATCTCATATTCAAGGCTCATCCCTGATGTAGCAAAGGAATTTCCTTCATTCTTAAAGCTTAATGATATTATATCATATGAACACATGCATATGATAATCAAAGTCAATGAGAGGTTGTAGCATGAATCTTAAAGAGTCTTATTAATAAAGTCAAATCCGAGTCAGGTATTGGGGTGAAGGCTGGAAGATCAGAGAAGTAGAATAAGCCACATCTACCTCACCTTGCCAGTTCCTCAGCAGGTCTTGTTTCCTCAGACTGCAAGCTTCTCAGTCCTCATCCAAATGAATCTCAGCTGAATTGTGCTGCTCCAAAGCCTGAATGCTTAACCAACCAAATGCTGATAGTTTCTGGTCTTCACGCCTTATATATCTTTTTCTTTCTGCCTCACTCCTTGGGATTAAAGGCTCACTTTCTGGGATTAAAGGCATGTATCTCCATGCTGGCTGTATCCTTGAATACACAGAGATCTGCCTAGCTCTGCCTCCCAAGTGGTGGGATGAAAGGCGTGCACCACCACTGCCCAGCTTCTGCTATGGCTTGCTCTGACCCATTTTCTAGCCACCATTTTTGGCTCTGTATCTGGTGGCTGTCTGTTCTCTGACCCCAGATAAATTTATTAGGGTGCACAATATTTTGGGGAACACAATTTCCACCACAAGAGATCCATTCTAAACTACAGCAAAAGTTTCATTCAGTTACTGGCTAAACAGCATCAGTGTGGATCATCATCCCTTCTTAACTGGCTAAAAGAGTGTCGGTGTAGATCATCAACCCTTCTTACTGGCTCAAACAACATCAATGTGGACAACCATCCTCTCTTGCTGGCTCAGACAGCATCCATGTGGATCATCATCCCTTCTTGTGTGATGAGAACTTCAGGTATAGCATTTTGAAGTAAAGTCCTACAGTCTTTTTTCTTTCTTTCTTTCTTTCTTTTTTTTTTTTTGTCTCTCCTCTAGTGTTTATTTTAAAAATCTTAGGACAAATCTTACTTTTTAAAAGATAAAGACTAGTAAGACAAACTGTTCCTATGCTGATACACAGTAAAAAGATGGGGTGGGAGGAGATTCTCACAGAAGGAAACAGTTAAAAAAATCAAATTTAGGTTAGGACAGAAAAAAAAAAAAAAGACCAGAAAAAGAAGACTGCCCAGAGCAGCGTGAGCCATTGTGATAGACTATATTCACAGACTCCCACCGTGTGGTGCTCATAATAGTGTATTCACATGCTCTCATGGTATGGTGCATTGTGATAGACTATATTCACATGCCCTCGTGATGCACTGCAGAACAAGCTCCATAAACAGTAAGGGTCTTTGGATGATTGTTCTAAGTGCCTAAACTACTGAAATATGATGTCTGACTGGGATTGATTTCCTAGCTTTGGTAAAAACAAAATAACAATAAAAGTATTATTCATAGTAAAGTACTCAAAAGGTCCACATAGAGAGAAATAGACCTCCAGCCAAGAGCCAACACCACCTTGCCAGCCATAATGGCCACCATGAAGTGTATCTTGAAGCCCCTCTCTGACCATCTAGTTTTCATACGATGGCAATTGTTATAGTACTACAACCACTGAGAGACTAGAGACTCCAAGCATTTAAGTTTGTACTTCCCAAATTCTTGATTATCAAAAGCCATGAGAATCAAGAAATGATTGGTGGTGTTTTAATTTTTGTTGTGTAGCAATTAATAACTAATATTGTTATTTTTTCTTACTATAACTCATTGGATACTGATGAATATGAAGCAAATGTTACCCATATTGAAAAGAGTCAAGAGGCCAAGAGGCACCCAAATCAAAGGAATACAAACAGAACTCATGTAGGTCAACTCTAAAGTCTCTTTATTCTCATGAATATAAACCACATAAAGATGAAAGAGGGTAGTTGGAGTGTCAAGTGGACAGTTATTTAGTGCAGGCAGGGAACTTATAGACAGTTCTATGGCTTGAATGTTCCCCTCTTCAAAAGTCATGTTGAAGGCAATTACTACTGTAACATCACTTGGAGAGTGGGCCTTCAGAAATCTCTTCTTGTGGTGATGTTGATCAATCTTATGCTTCAGTTCTTCTGTCCTCTGTCTGCCTTGTGGGGATGATGCAGCAAGAAGGCCCTTACTGGAGGTTGGTACTGCAACACTGGGCTTGTCAATCTCTAGTATGCTGAACCTACACATTTGTGTTTGTAAACCACCTAGTCTTGGACATTGTTTCAACAACACAAAACAGTCTACACAATTTAAAGGACAGTGAAATGTCCCATGTGAAAACTCAGCATGACAGAATAAGTCATCATTCAGGAACAGAGGGGAGTCTTTATGTGATAGCCTGTCATCTTTCCTTAGGTCCTTAGGCTGCATAAGCCTCCTCCCTTCTAAGATGCCCTGATTGAAAGAACAACCTTTAGAATCTTCTTTTCAAACAAGCCCTAGAAAGATTCTCCACAAAGAAGACCAGTTCAATATGATGAAGAAAACATCAGTCTTGATATATTTCATACTCTGGGTATACTTTTCAGTGAGTCCACTGAACTTCAGTGGTTTTCTAGAGTTAGAGATTTTCTCCACCAAAGTCATGGCAGATAATGTGGCATATTTTGGCAAACATATTAAAAAACTGTAACACTGAACAAATGAGTTGATAAAAAACAATTACAATTTTGTAGAGGTATTTTTGATTTAAACTGTGGGCTTTTATGTTACTTATAAAATATTGCTATACTTTATATTATTGCCTGAAAAAAACTGAAAAAACAAAAAACTTGTACTTCTGCTTGGTGCCCAAACCAATAATTATAGTCTGTTACATTTCTAGTATATAATTATCCACCTGTAACTTGAAGTCACCAATCCCTGTGTGTCCCCTCCTTGAGCAATTTATGTTCTAGTGGCACTGTTTTGGATAAAGCCTAGTTGGATTTCCATCCTTTGTTAGTCCTCAATGTTTAGCCAGATTGCCCATTGTTGAGTAGGTGGATGGGAAGAAAAGGACACTATATGATAGACTTAATGAGACCCAGCTCTTGCAACTCTACTTCCAGTAGAATTTCTGGAAATGAGCAGTAACATAACTCAGTAACATAAATTAGAAATGACCGCATCAAATGGGGCTGTGGAAACAAAATCTCTACCACACACCAGATGGACATGAAACCAAGATTTATTAAAATACCCTTAACATAGTCACAAGTGGTGCAGTGAATGCAATTCTCTGGAAATTCAAAAAAAAAAATAGTGTTCTGTCTCTTAAAACAAATCAACAGAATATCAATAGATTAGGATAAATATAATCTATCACAGAGATAGAATTTCTTTCAATAGACAATCTAAATTCTTCTAACCAATATATATTATGTACAAAAATACACTTGATATAATGATCAAGTAGTGTCAAAAAGGAAAAATATATATACACACATATTTTCATTATGTACAAGTCAATATCGGTTACTTCACCTTTCCTTTTTAAAAATAAATACTTCATTTGGTTGCAAATTACATTTACAGATTCAACTCATGAACATTTCTCAGTGTTGGTTGACAAAATTAAATATGCAATTAGAAATACATACTATTTTTAACTTAAAGGAAGAATACCCAAATCCAGTTAGCTTATTATGCTTAAAAACATCCAAGAGCATGTAATATAAGGTTTCATGTCTTTAAAGTGCCTTCTCCTTTCCAAAGCTGTCTTTATTTTATTGGTTAAAATTTCTTAAAGTTACACCTTACAGATTGGTCTAATATTTGAAATAGAAAGGCTGGATTTTACCATGGCAAAATAGTCAACTATGCAGGACATGCTTACACTTTCTATGAGTGCTTTTAAGAGCATAACAGTTACTGTTAATCTGAACATAACCACAAAATGTCAACATCTCAATTCAGATTGTGGTAGATGTTTGAGTCATGAGCAGTAGTAAGAATGGAGTAGCAATAAGAAGTCTTATGATACAAAATGTTTGCACAGAGTTCAATTTGTCCAGCGGCCCAGGAAGTTGAGAGTACAAGATGTAGCCTTGCAATAGCTGGTGATCTGCAGCAATGGATCAAAAGTGTTCTCTACTTATAGTTTAAAAATCTGTGAGAAACCAAAAACTAGAACACCCAACCTTTTAAATAAAGTAGAACAAAATGAAAAAAGAAATGCATTTTCCATCTCTTTTATGGATTTTCCCCTCTTTGCCTAACTGATGAGGTGATGGTGACATTAGCAAGAGGCAGTCTCAACAGTGTGTCTCACACAGGCTCCTTGGTGACAGTGGTGCTCTTGTCCAAACACTGAATGCTGGAGCACAGGGTGTGAGAGGGCTCAGGGACATTCAGTATCTATGATGTAGAGGTAGAGAGTAGCTGGGTCCAGGGGAAGCTACAAAGGTGTCTTCAGAAGAGAAGGGCTGTGGTATGTGAAGGAAGTAGAGACCAAAGATGAAATACAGGATGGAGGAAAGCTAGATGATGCTAGCTAGTTACTGATATGGCTTGTAAGCAGGCATAGAGGAAACAGAAAGGTCCTTGGGCAAGTCATGCTTGTAGAAGAATCTGAAGCTGGAAGTTACTCAGCTAAACACAGGTCAGTTTCATTGGAGTACCTGCTTTTTCAGCACAAAGTCTGCCATTGAGCTATAACAACATGGAACACTCCTATTTGTCTAATACAAATGACTCAAATTTCTATTAAATAGCTGCCGCTGGTACTATCATGGCAAAGGCTGTGCAAAAACACTGCACTGGATTTGCTCAGTTGTTTGTTTCTCCTGTTTCCTGTTTTCCCTCTGTCATCCATGCTGCTTGAGATCTCAGAAGGTGAAAAGGAGACACTGCAAAGGTCATGTGACTCTTAGGAAGCAGCCTCCATGATCCCTGGTGGTGCTAAAAAAATTAAACCAAGCCAAGCCAAGCCATAAATGAGTTAAAGCGACTTACATTTCTGTAGCATCTGACTCATATTAGGATGCTAACTGATTTCAGAGAGTTTCTAGACATGCAGGCCAATGCTTATTTTCCAGGCAAAAACATGATCCCTAAATCAAAGCCCAGTGAGACTGCTTCCCACACTTGTCTGGATTATAATTCAAAGACGGGAAA
Organism: Onychomys torridus; assembly: GCF_903995425.1. Taxonomy (NCBI): domain Eukaryota; kingdom Metazoa; phylum Chordata; class Mammalia; order Rodentia; family Cricetidae; genus Onychomys; species Onychomys torridus. Next base: position 87,896,708 of record NC_050446.1, on the reverse strand, counting down.
AGACTGTGATGAATTGATGACATGCTTCCACTAAAGGTTCTTAAAAATTATCCAGTGTCTAATTTGTAAACTTTCTGCCTTTCAGAGAGGATCTTAGTTTTCTCAAAGGGAAATCCTTTTTCCTTAAATCACATATTCCTCCAAGATTAAACACCCAGTAGTCAGTAGGACAGTACAGGCATAGTATTTGTGTCTCAGGAAGTTATAAAACAGTAGAATTATAAAATTAATGATTTTAGAAGAAACCTGCTCCTTTGGTAGACCCCACAAATCCTATTTAAATCACTGCAGAGAGGATCATCGCAAGAGTTTCTTCTTCATTCATGGATTTGTTTTGAAGAGTAGTGAGTGCCTTCCAAGCTCTGTGCAGAACCATCAGCGAGACTGATGGTCAGACATGAAAAACTTAGCTTATACCGAGAGAGAGTTGGTAGGGAAAGGGGGTTGGAAAAATGCTTAACAGCACTTGCTGCACTTGCAGAGGATCCAGATTCAGTTTCTGGCCTCCATACGGTGGCTCCCAACTGTCTGTAACTCCAGTTTCAGGGGATCTAACAGCCTCCTCTATAGCTTCTGCAAGCACCAGGCACACAGGTGGTACACATATATACATGCAGACAAATGCTCATACATGTAAAATAAAAATAAGTACATCCCTCCTAAAAAGAGGAAAAAAAGATATTTGTAGTTCATAAAACATACCTACAATGTAAGTATTCTAAATGCTTTTTGGCCTTTCAGTGGAAGAGCAAAACATTTTGTTCATGCTGGATGCTCCCTTTCACAACTTATGGTTATGGACTAGAATGAAAATCCATCCCATGGATTCCCAGAATAGCTCATTTCTGAACATCTATCAGCAGCTGCCATGCTATGATGAGGCAGAGTAACCTTCCTAGATGCCCAGTGATCTACAGGGCTGGGCTTTTGTTTGAGAACTCTGAAGTTAGGAAGCCAACTTAGGTGAACAATTAAAAATACCTTGCTTTTACAAGATGGAAGTTAAAGGAAACCCTAGAAGAGAACAGTGGAGGGGAGCAGGTATGACTTTGGCAAAGAGCTCCTGATACACACTTGATTTCTTACTTGACATAAGTATAACTCACTGGAAACTCACACTATTTATGGGATGAGCATTCTCTCCAAGATATTTTTACAGCATCAGAGGTGGAGAGCACAAGATGTTCCCAGGGTAACACTCAGCCTAGGTGACAACCCTAATGTGGTAGAGCCTGCTTATCCCCTGTCAAATCCCTGGGATGTTCATTTCTGCCTGAGCCTACTGACTCATTTGTGTTTTGACAGCCCAGGGCTGTCATGTTGTACACGAACCATGAGAAATACCACGGAACCACGGAAGCAGTTGGATCAGCCTCCAGGGGATTCCTCGTATACATGAGACAAAAACCCAGAAAATTATCTGAGGACAGATGGAGTTTGTAGTATGAGGTATGTAGTATATGGAGCTCAAGAGACACAGTCAGTGAGCCACCATTTTAATGTCCCCATGTATCCAAGTAAGCTGTTAAGTATTCAAATTCCCCAAATGTGATACAAGGCATTGCATTGGAACAAACAAGGCTACTGAACTGGCTTCGTGTGAAATGTGGTGAAACTCTTTTACAGTCCCCATATCTCTGTAAAGTGTTATCTTGAAGCAGTTTGGTTGATTGCCCATCTTTGTGGAGGGAATCGAGAATGGTGAGATTCATAACGAGGGCTCCTTACAGCTGACAGGGAAGCAAGAATGACACAAAATGTGCCTCTTGGTCACGCACAGCTGCCTAACTGAGCCTGGCTGTGCCCAGATCCAGCTGTCACCAGCATTAAGAATGCTTGTGTAAGTCTAAAAGGGAAGAGCTGCTGAGTTGAGTTTTGGGGGGTGCTTCTCTTTATGTCAATTCTGGATTGGTCTAAGCAGCTTTCTATAGCTGGATGATGAATCATAATATTTGATATTATCTGCCTTTTATGAGAGGCAATTTTTTTTTTTTTTTTACAACCCTATCAGTTTGGAAAGAGACTTGGTTCACCGGTGTTGCAGATTTCCTTATGTAGATGGATAGTTGATGCGGGTGTCGGTTCACTGCTTCATCCAGGTCACTCTACTTAGCTGCAGGGTCCCTCAAGCCATAATAGCTAAACTATGAAGTGTTGTGTTCGCGGTCTTCTGATATCCCACTCACTTATAAACTCCCCTTAAGAGAACTCAGGGGAAGGACATAGACACATCCCACTCTAGAATGCCATGCCTTTCTCTACATAGCTTTTTTGAGAATAGGTTTCTCAAGACAATCCTAAGCGCTTTCAGATCCATAGGAAAAATGGCCGCCAAAAGCTGCAGCCTCAGGCAGATGGTTGGCAATTCTGTTGCCTCCCACCAGCCATCACAACCACTCAATTTCATACATGCTTAGTTAGGACTGCTACCACTTTGGATTTCACAGTATTTCCCTGTTTTAGTGATTCAATAATTAAACTTATTTGTAGATTACCAACTCTATGGAAGCATATGTTTCCCATCATCTTTTGGTATTTTTTTCCTTGATAAGTGCAGGCAATATAAAATGAAAATGAAAATCAAGGAAAACATACTTCTCACTAGTGATTTTTAACACAATTTAAACTATTTTGTAAAATGAAATATTTGGGAAAAGGTATACTTTTTGATTTTTATTCACTTATCTTGCTGTATCATGTCCCTACTTGTTTTTTAATACTTGCTTTTTATATTTTAATTATGTGCATATATGTATGTCCGTGTGTGGGTATGTGTATGTCTCTGTGTGTATTCTGGCCATGGAGGACAGAAGAAGATGTCAGATTCCTCAAGATAGTTATCATGATTGTGAGCCCCTCAACAAAGGCAATGGAATCTAAACCCAGGCCATCTACAAGAACAGTATGCACTCTCAACTACTGAGCTATCTCTGCAGCATCCTTACCCCAACTGGTTTTATCTTTGACTTTTTAAATGGGGGATATGTACTACAAAATAGAGTTAGGATATTAGAAAACAAAAAGTTGTCCCAACCCCCAACAGTATGGTTTAGTTTTCAACAGCCTGTAAGATCTCCTGTGTTCTTGAAGGACAGAGAGACAGTGCCACCTGTGATGACTCATGAACATCTTACTTAGAGACCTGAGGTGGCATCAGCCCCACTGAAAGCTTCCTGTTCCCACTCATCCCATCCACAGGATCCATAAGGCTCTAGGCTTGTGCAGACCTCACAGAATTCTGAGATGACTCCTGGGGTACAGACAAAATTGCATTTTTCTTTTGCACTTCAATACTAACAAGGACACCAGGGAGAACAGGATGTCTACAAGTGGAATTTGCCTTGCTGGTTAAGTCCTTTGCTCTTCTTCATAGTTACAGTGAGAATAAAGGAAACAATATACAAAAAGCAACGGGAAAAGGACAGTGACACCAAGGCATTCTAGTCATGTTAAGTTTCTTATTTGATTGTCTATTTTGTCTCAACCTTTCCTTTTGGTTAAAATAAACCAAGTGACCATGCTTCTTCCTTTGGGCCACTGAAAGACAATTAGCACCGACATGGAAATGGCATCTGTGACTCAGTAGATGCCAGCTACTTTTGCTTCACAAAGTTTGCACTTTATCTGGCTACGGTTCTGCTTTCATTAGCTTGCATCTATTATCGGAGTGTCCCTGAGTGTGGGGCTGATGACTGGCAGGCAGATTCCAGAAGACACTTAAGGTATCTGGCAAGTTCAAAGGTTCTATAAAGTTGCTGAGGCAAGAGGCAGGCCCCATGTGGCAGCCAGAGGTAGCCAGATCAGCAAGGGATGCAAGATTCTGAGTAGCTCTAGACTGTCTCCACCAACAAGAGAAGAACGCACATTCCTTCGTTATATCAAGGCTTCAAAACACAGTCTTCAATACAATCATGTTCATGCCCAGTCCTCTTTCTTGTTTTCTCACCAGGGAAGTTCAAACAGTGGTGGCTTAGGGAGAAAAAAGCAGGCAAAAGGTCCCAGGTGGCTTTTCTCTGTGATTTAAGGGCCAGAGTTAGAAAACACAACCTGTCCTGACAGTTTTTTCAGAGCGTAATACTAATGCAACCACTTTGCTTTCACCTCACTGTAAAGAACTTTTCTCTGATCATAAGTTTTGGGACCACAAACGGTCCCTGGCTACCTACCATTCTTCTTCACATGCTTATGAGTCAAGGTCACGACAAAAGGTAGCCAGTAACATTTGCTCTCCTGTCTGGAAACTGCTGGGAGTGGTGGAATACAATGTAGACCTCATATGCAAGTCTACACAACATTCATTCACTGTTCACAATGGATCTGAAGCCACACAGTCCCTTGTCCAAGGGAGCACTCAATCCAAGTCTGTCCCTGCCCTGTTTCTATTAGAAGTTGGGTCAGAATCTCTACTGGTCAGGAAGCCATGAAAACTGAGTGGGCCTATCTCAGTGTCTAATGTTCACTCCCAGCATTATAGCATTGTCTCCAGGATAAGGTTTTTGGTTATTATTCTCTCTCTCTACCCATGTGAAATTTAATTTTTTTCCTTTTCATTATATCATCATAAAAATCATTTCCCAAGTCTGGGAGATGCACAGTGTTAAACCTCTTTAAAACCAGTTCTGATAAGTTTCAACATTTTTGTTGAAAATGCCATAGGATCTTCTTGGTATAACCGGATCAAGATTAAGACCAATAAAAAAAAAATATAGTGTGTGAGGAAAAAGGCTTGAGTTCTCTCAAAACAATCACTAAAAAAGATGTACCTCTTTTTCTGTGATGGCTATACATTGGAAAGCTTAGCATTTCAGCATGAAGTAAAATGTGAAACATTTTGATACATCTTCTGATTCTTTTATAGGGTGGACTTTGGACTTCCATAAGAAACAACTATCAAATATTCCTTTAACATTCCCATACACAGCATCACATGTTCCTGTGGATTAACAAGGGACTTTTCATGGAAGGCACAGGTACTTTCTACAGAGGACTTCAGAAGGGATAAGCAAAGCAGATGTTCTGTAACAGATCTGTCAGGAACTCCCTTGGCACTTGGGTCTAAAGGAGCACTGGGTTGCCTCCTCTTGCACTGGAATTTCCTTCTGTTTCCATGTTAGCTGGTGGCCACACTGGCTTCCTTCTGACGCAGTCTTTCTTTCTGTTGTTTAAGGAAGAAAGCAGAACCACTGTCATTTCTACCTTTACATTTTTTTTTTTTTTTTTTTTTTTTTTTTTGCTCATGTTTTGGTAACTTTCTCAAATTCTGGTCTGAAATGGTGAATATAATCATAGTAAATACCCTAGAAATTAAAGAATTTCTATTACTTTTACCCCTTGGGCTCCACAGTTACCTGAGTCTATCACCCTAACACACAGCATGGAGGAAGAGACCCCCACTGTCCCACTAGTGCTGTTCCCCACCACGGAGTCTAAACCTGCTGAAATTCATGGAAGTAAGAACAGTAGCTAATTTTTCCCGAACCTCTATTATGTAACTGGTACTCTACATGCTTTTCCCTAGGTTCCTCAAAATGGTACCATCATTTCCCCTTGCCCTTGAAGAGGATGAAGCAAAGTAACCTTACTAAGTCTTAGGGCAATGCTGAGATTTAAACCTCATTTCCCAATAATCCTGGGTTCCCAATCATGTAGCAATGCTGACTAATGTCTGTACTATGGTTACTGCTAATTTTCAACTTGACAAGGTCTGGAATCACCTGGGAACCAAGCCTATTGGCACATCTGTGAGGGTTTACTTAACCTCTGGGCACACTGGTGCCAGAGTATCTTGATTGCGATAACTGAGGCAGGAAGGCCTGCTACTGTGGGTGGCACCATGCCCTGTGATGGGGTCGTGGATTATGTAAAAGGAAGACAGTGAGCTGAGCATGAGTATTCACTGCCTTCCACTTCCTGACTGTAGGGAGAATTTAACCAGATGCCCCAAGTTCCTGCTTCTGTGACTTCACCACCACAATGGACTGTAACTTCACACCATGAGTCACAATAAACCCTCTTCTCCTTTAAGTTGCTTTTGTTGAGGTGTTTTATCACAGCAACAGAAGTGGTAACTTAGTCTGTGGCTCACAGGTGGAGAATCATTGTGACCTCTATGAACACTGGACTCTGGAGGACAACTTTCTCAGACTTAAGAGAGCATAAAGAGACGGGCTGGTTTCCAACACAAGGAAGGAATGTGAGAAGGTCCCCACGCCCGTCAGGTCAGGCTTTTTGTCATATGTTTGCCAAGTGACTTTAGGTAGAGCTGCACATTTTTGCATCTCAACTTTCTTAACAACTCCTCGGGGCCACCCTGACTCCTTTAATGGGAAAAATGATGTGACTACTCAGGAACCCTTCAGGAGGAAGGCACCTGGAGATAAGAGGGAGAGAATCTGAGATGTATATGAAATCGCAAGTGACCTCTGTTGGGTTTGCAGTGGAAACATATGAAAACATGCTTTGCCCTTCACGCCTAGTTTTCTTTTTTAAACCACATGGTATTAAGATGGGAGGAAGGATAGCAACACCCCATTTCTTCCCTGAGTTTTGTCCTTTAAATTCATACTCTTGGGAGTGTACCCAGATATAATGAAAAATCTAGAGGTCATGGTGAAAAACGTGGCTTACCAGACTAGCCGTGGGATTAATTTTCTTCGTTTCCACTTTCTTCTCTGATGTCAGTTTGCTGACAGATGCCTGAGCCATTTTTAATCTGAAATAAAAATGGGAAGGGAGAGATGAAAAGAAAGGAAGAGGAAAAACAGAAAAGGTACAGGGTAGAGTGAAACAGAAATCCTGACACTGGTGAATGCAAAGGTCTGCGGTGAGTATTCGGTGAGTAGTCTGAAAATCAGTTAAGTGTCACATAACCACGGGGATACATTCTAAGAAACGTGTTGCTAGGTAATGTTTTCACAGTGACACTTCCTCAGTGAATACCCACAAGCCCCAATGGGAAGCCCACACCACCACCTAAAATATAAACCTGCAGGGTATGTTATCTCACTGAATCCTGCACGCAACCGTAACACACTGGTAAGGATTTACATATCTGAACATATCAAAATAAAGGAAAAACACATTGTAAATATTAAACACACCATTTTCCCCCTCCATTATACTTTTCATAGACTGTTGTTTATGTGCTCCATTGTTGGCCAGAATGACATTATCTGATGTGTAACTGTAGCCAGATGCTTTTTATAGCTTTCTGCTATTACATTTAAACTTTAGGTATAAATGCTTCTCTGCTTAACTGGAGAGCCCACTGAGATCAGCAGGGGAGGCTGTGTTTTTGTGAACAATGTAATAGTTCAATGTGCACAGGGCACCATTCAGTGTGCTCATTTGTACAGGAGATAATGTTGAGACAATTTTGGAAAATGAAAATTTTGAGAAAACATATGAACACTATAAGTATCAAATTCATAAATTTACTGCAGTGAAGTAAAAAGACAACCTAAAAAACAAAGAAAAACTGGAAATCATATATCTGATGTGGGGCTTTTGTATAGAATAGATATGAATACTTATAACTCAAATAAAAAGATGAATTATGGTGCCCACAAAATTAATAAATTAATTAATATATATGTAATTTAATATAAACAAATATATTTATAATAATCTCAATACTTTTAGCTCAGGGAACATCTAGGAAGACGGGGCAGAAAGATTGTAAGAGACAGAGGACCATGATATCTCCTGATAAGAAATAGCTCTTCTAGCAACAACAAATAATCAAACAAATAATTATGAAGATAAGAAACAGCTCTTCTAGAAACAAACGAACAAGCAAACAAATAAATATGAGGACACAGGGGTGGGGGAGTGGTGGGAAAATAATATCAAGATATTTTGTTTTAAATTCTCCAAGAATTAATAAGGATATTATTTTCTTGAAAAGATGAATTACTCTTTCCTCACAATGGGCAGAGATTCAAACAAACATTTCTTCATAAGTGACATACAAATGGTCAATATGCACATGAAAATTATAATGTCACTAATGGACTCAACACACATAAAAGTATCCAAAAGAAACTGAAAAGATACTAAATTACTGAGAGAGGTGATTTCTAGAAAGACAGGAGATGAAATGGGACTGAGTGATATATTAAGTAGAATTCCATTTTAAATGTATAACACTAACAATGCTATTTTTTTTAAAGTCTTAGAGAGTATATAACTCTAGGTGATGAGAGCATGCATTTTGCTTCTAAAATTTCCTCAAAATTCCAAAAAAAAAAAAAAATTGAACTATTTAAAGAAAAGGCTGACCAATTCACAGGCATTTAAAATTTAGCATTCTTTTCCCCTCAAGATTAGAAAAAAACAACAACAAAAAACAGTCTTTTGCTTTATATTAATTGCACACTAGTTGTCATCTACAAATGGCTGAGTGGCTTGATTTGACTCTTGGAGGAGTTGACACACTGTTTGGAGCATACATTCACTAATCCAGTCTTCCTGCCCACAAGTGGAACGCAACTCCAATGAGTTCAACATGCTAACTTGTGCACCAGGCAAGTAAATAAAAGTGAAACAAAGAGGAGTAATGTTTTGTAGAATCCCAAGAAGAAATACATTTGCGAAGCTGCCGACAGACAGCTGTGCTAGGTCTGAGGGTCTGCATCACACTGCCCACTATAGCTCCCCATTAGAGGCAACAACTGTGGCTGTATCCAGCCAAGAACAGGCTGTATTAAGTGGACCAAGTCCAGGTCAGACTACACTGGAGAAAGACCATTAAGAGAGATTTTCCAATGTAGATGATGGAGATACAAATGAACCCTCAGTGTGTATTCTTCCTGGAGTTTTTCCAGTTAGGATTCTGTCCAAAGAGCAATTATCATTTATCTCATAGTCCCTAACTGGAAGGGAACATTTTTGGCTCATCTTTTGCTTTAATAGTTTCTTTCTACCTGTCAATTTTGGTCCTTGCTTTTGGAGTTGGTTTGCTACCTGGCTTCTGTTTAGCATCACCCTCCCACTTCCTGAGTGTCTCGGTGGCTCTGTGACCACTCTTTGGGTCCTCTGGATACCTGAGAACTAGAGCTGGGGGAGTCGTTGTGTGGATTAAGAAATCACGAGGGATTGGGAACTAACCACAATCCTGTCCACATTGCAACACTCAACTAGGGGTCAGTTACATAAATGAACGTTTAATTGGGTAGAGTGAATTCTGTCCTCTCCTCTGAAAACTGATTTTGTGGTTCATATATCTTACCGCGTTGGGATCATTTTTAACTACCTCCCTATCACAGCAGATTGGAACCTCTCCAAAGTCGGGGATACAATTTCATTGTCCCTATTCTCAGTATTTGTACTGTACCTGACATGTAAGTGACTAACAGATAATAAATTTTTTGCAATCAACCTTTAAAGAAATTCAGGCATCAAGAATGGTGATGAAGGACTTCAGAGATGGCACAAATGGTAAGTGGCCTCCAAGCATGGGTACTTAAGTTTGGGTCCCCAGCACCCAGACATAAGCCAGTAGTGGTGGCACATGCCTATAACTGTAATGCTGGGATAGGGACAGAGACAGGAGAATCCCTGGATCTCAATGGCCAGCCAGTCTGGCCAACTGGTGAGTGAAAGACCTTGTCTTGAAGAAAACTAAGGTGGAGTATGAACAGTTGACAAGGTGCACTTGACACACACCATGGTCTCCACATTCACACGTGCACACACTCACCCATGCATGCATATGCACACTCACATAAAGCATACATGCAAATGGAAAATAAATGATAAAAACGAACAGCACTGAGGACAATATGCAAGAGTTCCTTAAATTGTAGGTAGCAACCACATCCTCAGTGTTCAAGGCAGATCCTGCACAATGCAAACTGGCAAATTCTTACTAGTCTCTATATCCTCAACAATAAAGTCTACAAACTTTGAGAGGGCCAACTCTGTGCATGAATATCAGGTACAGCAGGCCCAATTCAGTTTGTGGCACTTCCCATCACCCCCACCACATTCTCAGCCAGAAGCTAGCAACTGATCAGTGCCCTCTGCCAACTTCCTTGTAGTGTCTGGTTTTCTAGCACTTAGCACATTTCAGCTGTGTTTGTTAAACTTTTGGTCAGGAGACTTGAAGGAAGGCTACTATGGGAGACTAGATGAGAAGGGATGAGCACCCAGACTACTCAAGTAGTGTTAAAATAACATAGCTCCTTTCAAGCCATCCTACAAATTAAGATGGCCCCAGTTAGTAATGCATGACTCCTTTCTCCAACACTTTCAAATGAACCCCAGTTAGCTAGAGCAGAGGTCAGCATATATTTTCCATCAAGGGCAGGAGAGAAACTACTTCAGGCTGTGGGGCTGGATGTTGTGTGGCAGATACTCAACTCTGCTATTGTAGTATAATAATAACACACGTGGGGTGTGTGGGGGTCAGGCAATGCTATGTTCTAATAACATTCTTTTGTTGTTGTTGCTTGTTTGAGACAGGGTTTCTCTGTGTTGTTTTGGTGCCTGTCCTGTATCTCACTCTGTAGACCAGGCTGGTCTTGAACTCACAGAGATCCGCCTGGCTCTGCCTCCCAAGTGCTGGGATTAAAGGTGTGCGCCACCACCACCCAGCTTGTTGTTGTTGTTGTTGTTGTTGATATTCTTTATTCACCAACACTGGGAAGCAAATCCGATTTTGCTCATAGGTTATAATTTACCAACCTTTGAACTGTACTATATGATTCAAGTCCTTATCTTAGCAGTCAAATTTCCTTCTTCTGGTCTAAATTTAATGTACAGTTGCTTTTTTAGATCCAGACCTGTCTTCATATGAATATTATGTTAGTTTAGTTTAGATGGATGCTCTTGGACAAGCTACTCAACCCCTCTGACCTCAGTTTCCTCATCTGTTAGAAGTGGGTATGTCACTACACCTAAGTAATGTTGATGTAAAAACAAGAGAACGTTTTATACATGGTTATCTCCATCAAGTGGCTCTGCATATCAGCCAAATCAGGCACCATTCCTGTCTTACTCATGTGTTCAGACTCCTTCCATTCTTGTACTTCTAGCTTAAGTGCCAAAGTTATGAAAACTTCCTCCATCTCTCTTTACCAGAAGCAATTTCTCTTTTCTCAATGGGAAAAACACTTTGGGCCTCTCTTGAGGTCCTGAGGACTTTTCATCTCTTCACACTAGAAACACATGAAGCAACCAACAGGCCTTTTGCATACCGGGGATCCTCCCTCTTTCAATATCTTATCTTGTGATTTCACAAGTCAGTTCTTAGTACATATCTACAGAATGGCTGTCTTCCCATCTTAGTTTAAAAGTTTACTTATTAGTAAACTTATTTTCTGCCGACTTTGGGGGGGAACCCCAAACATTTAGAAGTCTAATTCTAGTTATAAATTTGTAAGAGAAAGGATACTATAGACCTCCTAACATGCACTAAATATTTATACATGCCAACTTAAGGTATCCATGCCAAGATTCCTTAAGGTATGCAGAGTACTTTACTCACAAGGCAACTGAGACGAGAGGAGGTATATAACTGTCCCAGGTCAGGTGTTTCCTTATATCACCCAGGCGGTAAAGACATTCTTTTCTTTTTGCATTTAACTGAAGGAAATAGGCTGGCTAGACAATCTCTAGCTATACAGATGTTCAATCTCCTCCTTGACTCAATTGTTTAGGAACTTGTTTCTGTTTCTAGCTGAGATGTGGGTTCTATTTTTGTTTCTGGTCTAAACATTTACTCTAGAATATCACACATAGTTGTTCATGACTGCTTGTAGTTAGAAGTGCCTAGATTTTATTTTAAGGATTATATACTGAACCCTTCAAATGTAATTTCAAATACAGGGGAAAGTATTTCAGTGTGACTGTGCTAGAGAGAGAAAAAGCTGTAACTTTCGTACATAAATGCTTTAGCAAAACTTCTGGAAATCCTACTGTGTTTTCCTCTTTCTCACTGTAATACATACACTCTCCCAGGAGCCACTGCAGGCTCTAGCAAACTGAATGGCTGCCAGTGTGTGTTGTGGGAAAGCATAGATGTGAAAAGGGATGTACTCACAACCTTGGTTTCACACTAGAGCCCCCTGGGTAAAGTGTTTGAATACAGGCATTGAACATGAATGATATGATGACACTTTAGACAGAGAAGACCAGGGATAGCATTTTGCTGTTATCTTCTTTAGTATTCTCTGAAGCAGGATGGAATTGTCATTATGCAGTCTGTTTCAGTGGACTTTGAGGCTATTATAGATGTCCCTCTTGGTCCCACATCTATCTTCCAGTAGACTGGATGTTAGACAGCTCTGTTGACTTGGCCCTGTGGAGATGGCTCAGGTCTTAGGATGCCCCTCATGTATCCACAAAATCCTATCTCCAGTTTGCTGAATCAAGTTGTTTCTTCATAGTTTGAGGAAACTGAGCTAGCGTACAGGCACAATTCTGAATAAGTGACTTCGACTACTCCCCAAGACCACCAGGGGCTGTGGGAACCACTATAATTTTATCTTTCTTGACAGAATTTACTCTCTAGGCAGTTCTGGGTTCTTAATGGTAGAACCATAGCACATGATGATAGTTATGAAAATCAAGGAAATAACTCAAGTCACTTTGCACTGATGGTAAAACAACAACAACAACAAGACCGAATGTGTTCATTCCTCAGCAGAAAAGGAAACTTCTTCACCAAGCAGCTGCTGAGAACATCTGTTTAGTTTCTGTGTTATTTACAAAGGGAAAAAAGAAGGTAAAATCCAGAGGAAAAGGCCACAGAGGATATGAAACAATGACTGACTCCAATTCATTCATCACAGGCAGGCCAATGGGGTAACATACTTAGAAACATGCTCTTCCAGCTCCATTCTTTCCTTGGAGCCTGACCCTTGACCCTGACCACCACCCTCCACCCTCCAGTCTCATGGCCCCCAGGTCCATCTCACTAGTTATCACAAGATAGAGCAGCAGGAATTCAACATAGATCCTAGGGCTTAGAACATTTAACTACTTACATACCAGGATTTCTCCTTTAAAAGTTATTCCATGATGAATTAGCCTATGATTTCTACTTCCTGAAATGTGACAGCTCCCCTACTCTGAGCCTAAGTAAGATATCTACTTACAACCAAGGATGTCCTCGCACGGCCCAGATTTCAACAGCTACACAAATCAGCCACTTCACAGCTCTCGAGGGTTATCACTTATAGTACCTAAACACACTTTGACTTGGAGTGATTAATTGCAGAACAAAGGCTGCTTCCGTTGGCAGAGCTTCTTGTCCAGGCCACAGGGGAGTAGAAGTGGTGTGGGTCTAGGCCTACCCTGGAATGCACGATCAGTTAAAGCCAATCACTCTGCACATGGTAGACATAACACCCCAGCCGACCCAGAGGTGTAGGTGCAGAGTGAAAGGCCCCAGCACTGCATTTCCTCTCTTGGGAGAGGCATTCGGGAGGCAGCTTAGAAAGGAAAGAGGCTGTGTCATAAGTCTACAGATCACATTGAAAGGGGCAGGCAGCCTCTGGAAGACAATTTGGATTCTGATACTGAAGACAGGCATGTGCTTTCAGATACTGATTCCCCATCTTTTGGTTTTGAAAACTCCACCACCTACGGAGTCTCACCAAAGACTTGAATTGATACAGACCAAAGTTTGTGCAGTGGCTGAAATAACAACTAACGAAGATGATGAGACTGTCTGGAGCGGGGAGACTTCCTGGAGCCCCTCAAATCATCCTACCTGGGTAGCCCCCTGTTGTATGGCTGCCCAAGGCTGGGGCTGTCAGGAGTTCGTTCCACCCATAAGCACTTTTGAGCTATTCTGGCTGAATAAAGACTTACTTTGTGTTTCCAACAGTCTCTGCCAAGCTAGAGAAACAGCGTGGACAGACATTCTCTAAGGTCCTGCTTTGAGCGCCAGTTGAGTTTGAGGCTTGGAATAGCAATGGATCTCAAAGATTTTCACCTCTTTCTTTTATTTTTCAAAACAAATGGAAAGTAATGCAGTCAAGAACAGAATTGGGAATTATTTTACCCCAGCAATTGGTCTTTGTCTTTCTCATCCTGTCTGTTCCCTTGCATATTTATTAAGGTTCTATATTGTTGGGCAAAAATGACCTATTCTGGATTTACTTGAGGCATTCTACCACCAAAATCAAAATAACATGATGTCTCACTTATCAGCCATAGACATAAAATCTTATAATCAGTTTAAGATGGCCAAGTACAACACAGTAATTGTGTATGTATTCGGCATTAACTGAGCACTTGCTATATATAAGGAAATAGGAGGTGCTACAGAGAATATAAAAATCATATATAGACTTTGTACTTATGTCTTGGTCACACAATTTATTTAAGAAATCAAATGCTTAGTACCAAATGAATAAAAAAATCAATAAGTGCTCAAGTTAATGGCAGAGGGAACCCCTCAGAATTTTGCAGGAAAGGCAGCTCAACAGAGGTTGGAGAAAATGTCATGAAGGGAGCCCTCTGAAATTACTACATTAAATTCTTCAAGAGAGTCTCACCCTTGTATATCTGAGACATAATGGATATTTTGAAAGCATGTGTTTAAGTCACAGACATAATAGATATTTTTAAAAGTATGTGTTTATGTACTGCAAACTTACATGAGACTATGAAAATACGTGACAAAATGGACTGGATTAACCAAATTGAAAAGACAGTATTTAATCAGCCTGATCCCAGGGGTATACAACATAATTCTTCTAAAACATGTGTTGAGACTCCCAAGACCATACTTTGCAATGTGACCCCTTTGGATATCCTTACCCCCACCTTTACTAAGTAATGTAATTCATCTGTTCTGTCAACAGGCAGTTTCTTACCCCAAATTTCAGGTACTTAGGGTTTGAAGAGACCTTCAAGATGACCTAAATCTAGTCCTTTCTAAACTTGGCTAACTAATAATCACTGGGGAATGTGTTTCCCAAATGTTCATATCTCTTATTTAAGGTAAACAGAGTCAAGGCATTTATTAAATCTTAGTCAAATCAAAGCACAGAATACATTCTGGGGCTGTTCCTAAGAACCCAGGCTTCTAGGCCCTATCCCATTGGATCCTGACTCAGTAAATGGGCTCATAGTTCTACAGTGCTTTGGAGCCATTGATCCCTACTGGCTTCTGTTTCCCTTCAGCTCTATTAAAGGTGGTCTTTTTTGGTAAATTAGTGATATTCCCCAAACCCTCTATTCCCATGTTTTCCTGAGATCATTTTCTTCTCTACAGTCACAAGGAATCTTCAATGCCCATTTAATAACATCTGACTCAACTATGAGACCCTTTCCATGCAGATGATCACATACTGGGCTCTGTGCTAGGAAATCTGCCACCAAAGGCACAATAGAGAACAGGATTACGTCCTGGAGGTCAGAGACTATATAAACTGCTAAACATTAAGTTACTGTGGGTTAAATGCTAAAGGATGGAGTAATAATTCTTCTTGGTCATCAACTTTATTGAACTTAACTAGAACCCAAGCTGCTGTGTACACCTGTGAGGAGTTTGTCTTGATTGAAGTATCTGAGGAAGGAAGACCCACCCTACATCCAGATCTTCTGAGGCATAAAGATCCACCTCAGATCTGGGACACACCAACATAAAGGCATGAAAGAAGGAAGCTCTTGCTCTTTGCCTGCTTGCTCTCATTCACCAGCAAGTTCACCCTTGCACTTGTATTAGAGCCTATTTCTTCGGGATTCCAGTGTCTACTGAAGACCAGCTGAGACACCCAGCCTCGTGGACTGAACAACTATTGGACATTTGGACTTTCCATAGGGAGTCAGTCATTGTTTTAATAGTAGGGCTATAACCAGTAAGACACTCTAATAATCCCACTTATATGTATGTATTTATTCTATTACTTCTGCTTCTCTAGAGAACCCTAATACACATGGTAGAAAAATAAAATAAAATAAAACAAAACACACCCTTACACACCAGAGGGAACAAAAAATTCTACCTAGTTAAGAAAATTGCAGAAGAGTTCTAAAAGAGCTGGTTTTGAAGGATGACTATCTTCGGTCAGCAGGAAATAGCTGAGAACCGTGAACAATACAGAGTATCAAGGTGAGAAAGTGTAAGAGTGAGCCAACAGTAGGGGTCACTACAGTAGGTGCAGAAGGGAGAGGCTATGGAGGAAGGCTATAAAGTGACTATAGTGCAGGTTCTATGTATTTATTCTTCATTCATGTTGGTAGCTCATTCACTCCCTTGTGTTTATTTAACAGTAAAAAATAAAATAAAACAAAACTCTTCCTTTGCAGGGTTGAGAGGACCCACAAAGTTAATGGATCAAGTGTGGCTAGTCCCCCTCCATTACATCACCAGCAATGGGAAGTAGACTATGGTGTATGGTGAGAGTTAACATAAAGTCATGCTAAGAGATGTCAAGGAGAAGAAAGCAACCCTGCGGCAGGAGAATTAGGAGTGGGATGGTGAGTTTCTGATTTGGGGAAGACCTTCTGTGGATGTGATGTGAAGACCAGTAACCACCAAGGAGGCAAAACCAGAAACGATCAGAAGGAGACAGAGAAGCTGTCTTAGAGTACAGATGATAAACTGGGGTCCCAGCTTGTTCTGGGTTGTCAAGTCAAGGATACTGTTGTGACTGAAAATTGGGGAAGCTCTGAGGGGTAGGGATGAGTTGAGAAGGGATGATTTCCGACTGAGACAGACTAATTTGCTGAGGAGGGCTGGACATCCTCTTGATTATGCAATGGGAGATTCAGGCCTAAGCCTTAGAGAATATGTCCACTTTGGGTAGGAAGACCCAAGAGGCCAAGGCAGAGGTGATGGGCAGAACTGTGTATAGCCAGGGCTAGCACAAGAGCAAGGAAGGCATAAAGAGGAGGAGCACAGAGACCTAAAACTTGTGAAGGCTTCATGGTTAAGGATAGGAAGAAAAAGAGACATAGCGTACTGTGAGAGCAGAGGTAGGTGTGTGTGTGTGTGTGTGTGTGTGTGTGTGTGTGTGTGTGTGTGAAAGAGAGAGAGAGAGAGAGAGAGAGAACTCTCTCTCTCTCTCTCTCTCTCTCTCTCTCTGTCTCTCTCTCTCTCTCTCTCTCTCTGTCTCTGTCTCTCTGTCTCTCTCTCTCTCTTAAAAATCCACAGTCTTATAACCCTCCTCACGTTTTCAGTCTATCCCTATTCACAGCAGAGCTGCCCTTTCAGATATGAGCCTTCGTCTTTAACAGCTGAGCCATCCTCTGAACCCAAACAACATATCTTTCAATGTGCAGAAGTAGACTTAAATTTACTGCAGATGAGATAAGGAGATCTTCTTTTCTGCGTTTATGACAAGCCTGTGTTTAAATTCGGTCCATGAGGGCCCTTACTGTTTGTGTACTTACATAACTATGACAGGGAAATTTAAAGTTTTGCCAGCTAACTAGTGGTTGATTATTTGTATTTTATAAGAGATTCCTTCAAATTATGAAGCATTTTAGTGGTCAGGTATATATAGCCCTACATAATGGAAGGCTAGGGAAAAGAAAGTTGACTTCTTACAAGTCACTGGTATGGTTATGAATATATATATATATATATATATATATATATATATATATATATATCAGTAAGAAAGCAAAATTAAGTAAGTAAAAAACTGGTTATCTGAGATTTTTCCAGGGAAAACTTTACCTTATAAAAATATAGACTCTTATAGCACTGTTCTACAATCAAGGGGCCTTAAGTAGATGGAGGTATGACTTTGGTAAGTCCTTGCTCCTGCAGCAACATAATCAACAGAGTGCTGTGGGATAATGCTTTTTTTTTCTCGAGACAGGGTTTCTCTGTGTAGCTTTGCACCTTTCCTGGATCTTGCTCTGTAAACCAGGCTGGCCTCGAACTCACAAAGATCCACCTGCCTCTGCCTCCCAAGTGCTGGGATTAAAGGCGTGTGCCACCACCACCTGGCTGGGATAATGCTTTTGTACACTGGTTTAATGAACTTCCAGGCAGGAAGTATAGGTGGGGCGAGCAGACTAAAGGAATGCTGGGAAGAGGAAGAGCAGAGTCAGGCATCACCAGCCAAACACAGAGGAAGCAAGATCTGAAGGCAGAACTGAGAAAAGGTATCAAGCCATGTGGCTAAACATAGATAAGAATTATGGGTTAATTTAAGTGTAAGAGCTAGTCAGTAATAAGTCTGAGCTAATGGCCAAGCAGTTATAATTAATATAAGCTTCTGGGTGATTATTTTATAAGCATGCCATGGGACTGAAGAGAGCTGGAGAGAAACCTTCCAGCTACAATAGGGAGCTCTGAGAACAGCCTTTGAGATCACCTAACCCAGCCTGGATCTCTGTTGTCAAGGCTGTGGAAGTTGCATAATTAACCATAATCGCTTCAAGGAATATACACAAAACAAAACCCTGTTGGTCTTCAGCTGGAACTAAGAAAACAAAATAAGTAACTCTGTTCCCCCATGGTGTAAATTATAGCCATGCATATAATGAAATTTCTTATTTGCATTGCCCATAAAATTGACAAAACTTCTTGTTCACTCCTTACTGGCCTATTGTGGGTTTTGTAAATGGTACTTTTAAAGTTTGCTTTGGCTCAGGGTAAAGCATTTGCAGGGACTTTATTCCTGGAGTCCTGGATCCCCTGGGCCATCTTCACCTTTTGCTAATTCATAGCTCATTGTGTGGTTTGTGTGCATATGTGGGGAAATGTCTGGAGATATCCTAACTGGTGAGATGTTTTAGAAGTAAGGATCCATGGGACAGGCAGTTAAACAATCAAAAAAGTAAATACAGAAAATGAGTGGTGAATAGGTTATAGAGGCAGCAGTAATAATTTTAGGTTACCTTCTTGCAGTTGCTATGCATGTGACTGGATAATATTTGGATTTAATGGATGGAAAAAGATATGTATCAACAACCCAGGAAGTGTTTGAATGTTAACAGATGCTGATACAAAAGTACATGAAAAGGTAAAACCAAAGCAAAGTTGCCACTGAATAAGAAATACAGTCTTGGTGAATTATAATAGTTTACCAAATGTAACACTGCAGACATGAGCCCAGAAAATGCTTTTGTGTGTACATCTTTGATTAAAAATAGGAGACCTTCAAGATGAACATTACTATTTTGTAAACAATAACAAAACTGGGAGAGTGATATTGTACACATTTGTCAAAGTCTAAAGGGCAATGAAAACTCCTCCCATTCCGAATCTCCTCCCACTCCTGTATCAGATCTTGGTTTGTAACAATTTCTAATATCATCCTTAAAAACCTCAAGAGCAAAAGTGATGACCATTATCTCAAAATTGCACTGGTCTTAGGAAAGCAGAAAAGTCATTTCCAGAATCATAATGATTTCAAGCTAGAAGAGATGAGAGTTAATGCTTAGTTCCTGCTTCATCCCAAATACTCACATTTGATTGGTTCCCTATTCAGTAAGCATCTGGAGTAATGGTGCACAGCAAACTAATGGCATAGTGAAGGGGAGAAATTTTGAGATCTGCTCCCTGAATAGATCATACTACTGAGCACTGTCTGAAGTCTGGAGGACTTTATTGCGAGATAAGTGTCACCACTGAGGGCACACAATGACAGAGAAGCAACTTTCTGCACTTGTGCTTAGACATGGAAACATGCTCTTTCACCTAACACTAGCTTAAATGTCAAAGAAAAATTAAAGCCCTTAATATACTACCATGCAGTAAATCGCATATCTAATGACACAGTTAGTAGGATAAGCCATGTGCCCAGGGAATCCCCCCTCTATTCTTAACCACAGGGTTTACGAATTTAATGACACAGCAAAATTGGACATTTTAATACAACACTTAGAGAGTGCTCTAGCCTTAGGAGGGAGAGTTGCCAGCTTGCTATAGAGGAACATGGGTCTCAAGGTTGTATTAGTCTAATGCATATTCATGAAAACCATACTAAGGAGAAAAATAAGTAAATATTCTGTTACCTAAAATTAACCTCAAGTGCCTTAAAGTAGTCCCAATTCTTTTACTTCATTTGGAAGCAAGGTATAAACATTTACTTCTGGGTCTTTCTCTTTGAAAATACTATTATTGATTAATCTTTTCCAGTAACTTCTTGAGTTTCAGTTGGCCTTCAGACACATTTAAAAATCAAGTGATGTCAATTTCTTGTGATGAGATTCCCAAACCACAATTCTTCCCCAATTGTTACATGATATAGAGCTTTCATTTGGCTATGGGTTTTGTTTCTTAAGAGTGCCTTTGAACAATTCTTGTGAGTGATGTCCAATTGCTGCATGGAATTTAGTGTTATAGAGATTTAATTCCTTTCTGGGAAAACTGTAATCAAAAATATAATATCAAGTATCATTAAATAAGTGTCAACAAAGCAATCATATTACTTCTAACTTCATTATAACAAGTCAACTTAAGTTAACTGGCTTATTTCACACTAATGAATACATCTGTTAAGAGCCTAAAAACTAAACTCCTTATCATAAAGAAGAAAAAAATTTTCAAAGCCTTCATAAGAAAATCCTGGATAATCTAATTTAATGGACATGCTAAAATGTCCTTAATGGTAGAGTTTTCTCAGCATGCTACTTCCAAAAATCCTTCCCAAACCATCCTTAAAGTTCAGAGATATTTTAGGCTGACACTTTGCTGGTGATCCATCTTTTCAGAGCATGGCTGCAATGAAGAGACCCCGGAAAACTGCTAAATGATCAGGGAAGGCTCTTGGGAACTCGTGCCCCTGAGGAGGTGCTGGTTTACAGAGTGTGAAGCAAGCAATTCCCCAAATGTACTCAGGAAACAATGCTGCTCATGCCCATGCTGGGAATTGGAGAAAAAGCCACTCTGAAGGATGACTGGACACCACCACAGCAGAACCACAGACAGTTTGGTCTCACTTCTGTGAGTGTGGGGGCAGGGCGAGCTTTAATTCAGAATACAGTTAAAGACTTCTACAGTTAATGGGTTAATACAAAAAGCAATTAGTTACTCTCTGTGTTGTTGTTTGTCTGTTTTTGGACCATTTTTAGGCTTCAGAGATGATTCATTAAGAAGTACACTGAAAATCTGAGTAGAAAATTCCTAAGCAAAGGCTGCATGTTCAGAACTCCCTGTCTAGTGCCCGACAGCCTGGTCAGATTGTGGAGATGCAGTGACTCAGTAATGAAGCAGTAGTCACCATAGATCAAGAAGAGGGACTTCACTCTTCTAGTCTCAAAAAGACTTTATTCCATGAAAGTCAACTGAGGTTCCATTACCTAAGGTGAGAATGCACATTTGGGAAACACTGAAAATGATTGTGTCTTTGTGTTGGAACCCTCCAGAATCCTCTGCACTCACTATGAAATGCAGTTATGTGTCAGTCATGCTACCTGGTGGTGTTGCAGGTCTGTCTCTGCTTCACTTTATCTGCATCTTGAGTTCTCAGATTTTACACATCTAAAATTTCTTTCCTTTTCAGGCGGCATCTCAATAGAAACCCAGGTTGCCCTCAAAACTCACAATCCTCTTGCCTTAGTCTCCTATACTAGGATTATATTATGAACCTCATTGCCTTGCTTGAATACACTCAATTTTAACTCTTTTTTCCTGAAGAGGTAATGCTGGGAGATGTGCAGATAAATATTCTTCTTGTTGCTTTAAGGCATGGTCTCATGTTTTACCCCAGGCTTGTCTGGAACTCACTTTATATCCTAGACTGGCCTTGAATTCATGGCCATTTCCTTCTCTAGATTCCCATGTGCTGGAATTATAGGTGTGGTCATGCATACCTGGCCCCAGGATAAAAAAAAAAAAAGGAGTTTTGACTTTTTTTTTAGAAAAAAAAGGGGGGGGTGTCTTAAAAATATTCCTTGAGTAAATATTTAGAGATTTAATACTGATAATACTGAGTCAAATTCTCTAAATTTTCAACTTAAAAGAGTAGTGTAAGGCAAAACATATTAGTGTACATTGTCTTCATTTGTAAATACTCTCAAATGTGGCATTTTTTGCAAATTAGATAACATATACTAATTGTGGAGTTTTAGATCTCAATGTTTACTGCAGTATAGGAGCTACAACTAAACAATCTCTCTCACTTTGTAGAACCTTCTACCTCTTTTTCGATCATCTTGAAGAACAGTCTCATACCTGTTCTCAGGAGTTAAGAGACAAGACCTGTTTGAAGTTTTAACCCTTGACACCCTTTATGGAACCATGGCAGCCCGAATGCCACAGTCAAGCAGACTGATAAACAGTGTTAAAGTCTCTCTCTCTCTCTCTCTCTCTCTCTCTCTCTCTCTCTCTCTCTCTCTCTCTCTCTCTCTCTCTCTCTCTCTCTCTCTCTCTCTCTCTCTCTCTCTCTCTCTCGCACACACACACACACACACACACACACACACACACACACACACACACAGTACTTATGTTCAGAGCTGATTTTTTTTTTCTTTTACTCCCAACTAATAAAATCAAGAGACTGCAAGGAGGCCGAGCGGCACACAGTTTGATGTCCTCAGCAGGATACAGGGAGTCAGAAGTGATGCTGTAAATCCAGCGTGGGGCTTCAACACTGTGTGAAGTGTGGCCTGAGCTGGGGAGATTTCCCTTTGATGCAAATGCAGTATATTAATGGGAACAGCATTCACTTTTATTTGTCTGTACTGTCTGCCACAGCAAAGCTGCCTCATTTAGCTTGGGCCAACATGAAAATACACAGAGAAGCAATCTGTTGCAAATTAGCACAACTCGCCTTTCATTTACTAGCTAGTAATTGGAAGGGGTTAAGAGAACAGAGCTTATCAGATCATGTAAGTGTATCTTGCCCACAGGGGCAGCAAGCTTTCCCTGAATTTCTCCGGGAACCAGAGGCAAGAATCCTTGGATGTTGGCATGATGCAAAAGAGAACACTGGCACATGTGAAACAGGCATGCTTTGGAAGACTTGAAAAGATGGACTACTCCAGAAGCTTTCGTGCCTCCTCCAACCTTACCTCTCTTTAGATAAGTTCTTACTCTCCCGTTTCCAAATTGTCTTGAAGTCACTGCAGAACTCAAACCACACCATAAACACATAGCTTGGGGTGATCTCCTTCTCTCCCATCTTTGGCTTCATTCCAAAATATCCCACCGTTGTTTCAAAACTGCAGAAGGTAGGGGGGAACATGGAAGGGGTAAGTAACTGTCCACATCAAAACCTATTAGGGTGATGAGAAGGGATACTGTTGGAAGCTTCCCACATGACTATTCCCTAACACAGGACTCAGGTCTCACAGGTACTGGAGAGTATCCCAAATTTTAGGAAGCCTATATAGATCTGCCAATAGAGTCACCGTGATTGGGAAAACTACTAGGTACATCTTATCTGTGTAAGCTGAAGAACAGCACAATTCCAAGGTTACATAACGTAAGCATAAGTTTGTTCCCCATCTCAAGTTCATGTCAATTTTCTGATCTTCACTCTGTATTTAATGACTACATGTCAGATTATGACATATTGACTGCTCCAATAATAGTCAGTTAGATGGCCAATTGGGAACAGAGAAAATTGGGAAGCTTCTGTCCTCTCTGTTCTGGCATGCTCTGGTTCCTGGCTCCATCACTTGGCAACTCACTCTCATTTTCTCAAGGGTAGAATAAGAAATTTACACTATATGGCCTTTAAAAGAGCTACATTTTAAAACTTGACCATCATACAAGAATATCAACTACCAACATACAAAAACAGATGTAACTGTGAGCCTAGCAAGGTTAGATGAAAAAACAATCTCCAGTCAGGCTAGAAAGGAGCTCAGACTTTTCTAAGGTAGGCTCTTAGAGAATGCTGTGACCTACCCCATGAAGGCACACTGCCCACTAGCCTGACTGGGCCTCCCAAGCAGCCCTTCATGGAGGCACTAGCTTTGTGGATTTATAGCTCTGAACTCCGTCTTTTCCCCCATGCCCTCACCCACCCCAAGCTTCACAGGCTCATTTGCCAAGAGCAAGAACTCTTAAACAGCCCCCTTTCAAGGGTGTTGGAAACTAATCAAAGCAGGAATGGCCAGCCAGGTTTATTACTCAATGCTCTATCATCTGCTCAGGCATGGTGTTTTTTGTGGCCATCCTGAATACTGAGTTTCTAATGGGACTCTATTCAGTGGTGATTGTAAAACCCCAAAGCCCTGTGACTATTATGGAGCATACTTTCATCTCCTCCTCAGTTATTGGGCAATATGTATCTCATAAGATTTTATCACATTTCACAGATGAACTGTTAATTGATTCCATGGCTACGATTAGGTGAGATCCAAGCTGGAGCTGGTGCTCCAAATCTCATAAATCCTGTGTGCTTCTGTAAATAACAAATCTGTTTTTAATGCAAATTAAAACTACTGGCCAGGGAATTTGGCCCCTAGTTATTAAAAGTAAGTGGAGAAAGGCAATGATGGCAGTAATATCTGAAGGGACTTTCTGATAATTCCAAACACACATATTTTGGAGCAAAACCAGTAATCAAAGAAAGTAGCAAAGTCAACTCTCACCCCAGACATAACACCCATATCTACAGCTGTCAAAACACTGATAAAACCAGATGAGTATTCTGCATCATATACCTTTACTTCATTCAACATGGAATTTACACTGTAATATGAAGCTATGCAGAGAATTATACAACCAATAGAGGCAGGCTGTGGATTTCCTACTGAGCTATTGGGTTTAGAACTAAAGAGACTGGGCAGGTTAACATTTCCAATAGTCTCATTCTTCAAATGAGACAACAGAGGCCTGGGAAGACTGAATGACCTCATCCACTGGCAGATCTGGGTCTCTATTCAGGTTTCCAGCTCCCTGTGAGATGCATGTCCTACTCTCCCCTTAGGTTGCTCATGGGCACTGATATAGGCAACTACCAAACAAGACAGTCACTTCCTCTCATTTCTCTTTCAGATTCATGTATCACCCCAGGGGGGTACACCATCATTTCTCCTCTTTCCTTATGTTCACTTTTATATAGAAGCAGAGTTGTATGTATGCTGACACAGGAGAGAAAATTTTTCACTTTGTATTCAGAGGAACTCATCAGCTTCCTATTCCATACTTGGATGTAGTGATGAGCATACATGACTAATTGCCAAGATTCCTCCATCATGACAACACCTCAACATCATCTGGAGTCTACATTTGGACACACTAGACATTGGTGCAGTCAGTAGTAACAATGGTTCTGACGTATATCACAAACATGTCAGTCCCCGGGGGTTTCTCTTTCCCCAACTCTGTCTTCACAGCCTCAGTCTGTGTGTGAGTGTGTGTGTGTGTGTGTGTGTGTGTGTTGGTCATGGTGGTGGTGGTGGTGGGTGTTGGGAAGCCCTGCTCGCCTCTGTCAGAGGGGTTGAAAATGAAAAGACATGCTGCATTTCAGCATGTTTTCCCCATGTGTTTTGGGAACATAGGCAGCAAGTGACTCTGTTCAGAAGAAGCAAGTAGAGTCCAGTGTATGTTTTAATGATAATGCTGTGATGCTGACAGACACTCGCTCTGAGAAGGTGCCTCATTTGATCCCAATGCACCCCTTCTATTTATAAAAAGGCTTGGAGCTATACTATGAACCCACCACTGCCTGATAATGTCCAGACTATTGCCCTACCCAGTCAAAATGTTCTTCCCAAAAATTCAGTTTTGTTTCATGGAACACTGCACTGAAAACTTAACATTTGGACAAGAAAATCATTGATATTTAATTCCTGGGGCAATTTTCTCCAATAGACAGTAGACAAAGGATGCTGTGCTTTTTGAAATGTCCAATTCTCAGCACACAACTCCCAAATAGTATTCTACTTAAAAAAAAAAAAAAAAGATAATGTCTAATCATATGTTTTGTTTTATACCAACGTATTTCATCTCACTTTAAATTAGTCCCTGATTCTCTTCTATCACATTTCCTTGTCTGGTCCACATCCTTTAAATTTGGCCAAACTTTTTTTTTTTTTAAGGGCAGATGATGATTGTATCAAAGAGCCCAGAGCTAAGCAAACTGCTCTACACTTAGTGTGGAGATGCCAGAGC
This sequence comes from Onychomys torridus, assembly GCF_903995425.1. NCBI lineage: Eukaryota > Metazoa > Chordata > Mammalia > Rodentia > Cricetidae > Onychomys > Onychomys torridus. The sequence goes on along the minus strand of NC_050446.1, from coordinate 87,870,718 downwards.
GGGACACATGCCCTTGCTGTTTTCTCATGCGTGCTTCCAGAAACTGCTTAGGAAAAGCAAATATCCCTTGGCCTCAGAGTAAATTGTTTCTCTTGAGAATAAAACATAAGAATTTACTAAGTCTCACACGAATATTGCAACACTGACCACAGCCTCCTTAAAGAGTGCAAGCAAACAACCGTGGTTTCTACATTAAAGATGAGATCTAACATATTTCAAGTGTGACATGAAAGCTAGCCTACCTTCACCACAAAGTCACGGAAAATGCTGACAACCAGAAGTTATGACTCTTCTTAGCATGCCTAATGCACAGCAGCAGCCCAGGCCTCTCTAAGGTGGGCCCCCTGCCCTTCAGCAAAAGTCTTGAAAAGGGATTAGAAACTTGACATGCACCCCGGAAGCTGAATTGCTGCTTGGCCTGATACCAGCCTGCCCTTGTTGATAGTCTCTTCTCTGAGTGCTGAGTGTCTCTGACACTAATTTTACACACCACGAAAAGAAAGCATAATATAAGGGTAAGTCCAATAGAGGGGAGCCAAAATCTAAAAGCACAACCGTGTAATTGTCTTATTTTTCAACAATTATCATGATAGGATGATGCTCATGATTCAAGAACATGTCTACACTTAGAAAACTACATGACTAGCCTTCATTTTGCTTTCATCGGCATCTTAATTTTGTTGTCAAATTACAGCAGGAAGCAGGACTAAATGTTGGCACCTGTCTGTGGGTTTTCGGAATCATGGCTAGAGTGAAGGAAAAGGACTCATTCCTAGTTTATGTGTTCTTACATTCATAACTATGAAATTCTTTTCATCTATTTTGTAAAGCTTATTTTTTTTCCCTTAGATGCTACTTCCCACCCCTGTTCCCTCATGGAATTATCTGGAACTTTTAGAATATTTAACAGTCAGTGGTACCTCAGGCCTCTCTCCTGAATGACTCAATATGCTAGAAGGGAGGTACAAGCAAGGGGCAACTGAGGTGAATTAATTAAGAGATCCTTCCTCCAGGGATTGGATTAGATGGATTCTGGGTTCCACCAGGTGAGGTGATGGCTACCCTCTGGTGTCTACTGAGAGAATCAGAAGTCAAGAAGAGGGGTTAGCCTCAAAGGAAGAACCCTGGGATCTTTTCTGACCTCTGAGGGAGTTTTTGTCCATAGAAGGTATCTCTCTTTCCCCCTGTCCCTTGTCTATAAAACCCTCCACCATCTGAGAAAAGAAACTGAAGTCAATCTCCTAGCTATTTATGGGAGTGGTCTAACCTAGTTATGATGCTAAAAGAAAGTCAACTCTCTTCCTAACTTCCATGAGGTGGTTCAGGAACAGAGTAGGAAGGAGAGTCAAATGGATGGAACAGGATCATGACCTATGTGATGGGAGGGGCGTCACTTCTGGCTTATTGTTCATAGATTTTCAACAGACAGGATCCAAAGGCTAGCTGTTCAAACACAATCCAAGTGAGATGGGTTAGTCATAAGTGGTCAAATGGCACAAGACTCTACAAAGAGGTAGGAAATAGAGCAATGCTGCCCGGCCTTGTGGAGGAAGGCAGAGATGAGGAGTTAGTGCTTCACAGTTGCAGAGTTTGGGGTGGAGTTTGAGAGAAGTTAGTTGCACAGCAATGGGATATCCCTTATGATTATAAAAATAAAGGATGCCTAGTCAGAAAGAACCGGGTCCAAATCAGAGCTACTTACCTTTTCTGTGCATTCTCCAAGTGAATTTCTTCCATTTTATGCTCTTTTCTGGCTGTAGAAGAGAAATAATAATGATTAAGCTATTTTCTTACATAATATCCCTTGTGTAATCATATAGCTTTGATCACATCAATTCATTATTACAGGAATTCAAGAGTGCATTTGAGTCACATGCCTGGAGATCATGTTCAAAAACACTGCCTTCTTGAGCATGGCTGTAGCTAGCCACAGTCAAATAACTCTGTTTTGTCTGGAACACCCTTGAGAGTAAAAGGGAATGATAATAATTATAGCTGGAAAAATACATAAATTGGAAAAGTTCTGATAGATGTGGTCGCTCGAGCTATAGCTGGCCTCCTCATGATCCTTACCATAGGCCCATTGTGCTCTCTTTCACCCCCAAACATAGTAGAGTAGTGTCTGAAGCAACTCTGCTGGAGTTCCAGAGCAAGCACAAGAATCCTTGCACAGTCTTCCTTCCATTCACAAGTTCATTGTCAGTCTAGGGGAACCTATGGATGTTTGTCTCTGATCAACATTTTATAAATGCATTAGGAAAGAAAATGCATAAGATTACTGTGGAAATTAATGACACTGAGATACAACATGAATCTACAGACGAAGAGTTCATGTTCTGGGATTATTTAATAAGGAGATTTCATTCTAGGTGTTTGCTTGTTTGTTTGTTTGTTTGGTTGGTTGGTTTTTTTGAGACAGGGTTTCTCTGTAGCTTTGGAGCCTGTCCTGGATTAGCTCTGTAGACCACGTTGGCCTCGAACTCACAGAGATCCACCTGCCTCTGCCTCCCAAGTGCTGGGATTACAGGTGTGCACCACCACCGCCCGGCTATTTTTTTTTTTAATGTGGTTTTTTGTTGTTTTTTGTTTTGTTTTGTTTTTTGGAGCTGAGGATTGAACCCTGGGCCTTGCGCTTACTAGGCAAGTGCTCTACCACTGAGCTAAATCCCCAACCCCCATTCTAGGAGTTTTAAAATTTTTTCTACTTTGAAGATGGTATTATTATGTATGAAAATAACATTCATACTTTTAAAATACCCCCCCCCCAAATAAGTAGGCCACAGCATAATCTATGGGGGATCTAAGATGACTTTAAATGAATGAACAAAAAGTCAGTCATAATAATCTCTATTGAGATACTTCATGAAGGGTATTAAAGGATTTACAATATTAACATTGTATAAAACTTGGGTCTGCCACTTACTACCTTTGTGTGTGACTATGGAGAAGTTACTCATGACCAAATGCTTAATCATTGCCTCATCTGTCCTCCAAGAACAGCCATAGTAATCACTGTCAAGGTTAAATGAGATAATGCAGCTACAGGGCTTAGCACACAACACATGCTCCCTCCACAACATGACAGCATTTATTAACACATCATCCTCATTTTCTTTGTCACTCATTCAGAAATGGGCCCCCTCCCTGATATCATACTTGACATAACTTCTAAAGTGTTCATAATGTCCTAGGAGGCCCTGGCTCCTAGGAGACACCATCCTTTCTTTCCCATGTTCATTTCTGTGTGGCCAGAAGAGGTTTGAGAACACTGAGTGCATCTGAGACTCTTTGCCCCTGTGGTTTCTCTTCCCTGGAGTACCCCGCTTGGACTCTATACAGCTGTCTCCCTCCTTGGATTATGTCTCAGCTCCAATGCCAGCTTCTCCAACAGGTCTCACCATGGAGAAGAACCTCCATTCCCACCTCATCCCCAGGTCCTCCCTCACAGTCTCTTCCTTTATGCTGCACTTCCCCACCCATTGCCTCTATCTGCCCAACAGATGAGACTACTCCTAATACCATATATCTGCCTATAATGCCACAGTAGAATATAAGCTCCATGAGAATAGTGTCTTCACAGTTTTGTTGCTTTCTGCTGTTTATATACATCAGTGTGTATATTGGTCATGAAGTACTTAAAACTGGCTTCCCTAAGCAAACAACTGAATATTTAGAATATAAATGTAAACTAAATATTGTGGAATAGTGTGGTATGTCATTACCATGTACATTATATTTCAAGTGGTCTGGCTTTGATAAGTGCATCATTTTATGGGGACTAAGTAGTACTATGGCCCTCCTTTGTTATAAGACTTCCCCATAGTCCCAAAAGACTTTCTTTGCATTGATCTGATTCTCTGCTAATCAGATGCTGAGAAATAACCTGAATCTCTCAGGTTCCAAGTGTCCCTCAAATGTGAAATAAATCGAAGATTTTTCTTTATGTCAAATGGTTTTAAACTACATGCATGGCTAAACAGAAGGACAAATTCCTTTGAGATTTGATGGTCTTCCTGGAGCACCTATGCTGTTCTGTCATTGGATAGTTTCCAGTCGGCCACATCTATGATGTATCAAGTCAACTATGGCCAATCTGTCACTACATATGAATTTAGTGACAAGAAATAGTATATTCAAACTGAATAAACCAGCAGGTTAGACCTTCAATATCACTTCAAATATGGTGACTTGAAAAGAAACAACGTTTGAAAATGCAAAGCAGGTATTATTGAGAGGTAATGAACTCCACAGAATCTCTGAGAGTTTGGGAGAAAGGGTTCTAAGGAAAGTGATAATACCTAGTATATTTCACTTTTTCCATGCTAAGGGGCTCTGTACAGACAGAAAGGGACACACTGTGATGTAGATTCTCAACCAGCCTAACATATTTTGCTACCACAAGGAGTGACATTTCCAACAGTGCCACTGACACATTTTAAGTTACCAAATGCTCCATTTAAGTCAAATTCAAACATATTGTTTATAAAGAAAATATTTAAAGGCTGAATTCATGGACTCAGAAACTAAAATTCCAATATTATTAACAAATAAAGCACTTTGGGGCCAAGTGTAAGAATCCCAATGATCTCAAATTTGATCCCTCACTTCTCAGAATTGGAGTTGAAGTCCTGGAGTGGGTAGGTGGATAGGAAATGACAAGGCAATGAGAAAGCTCTGTTCCATTCAAGAGATGGTAGATGCTCATCTTATTACTGCATCTTCCACATTTCAGAGAGAAGGAAGGATCAGTTAATGTTTAGCAACACTCCATACAGCAACGAGAATACTCTTGTTGGTTATAACTTCCTTGGCAACCAGTGCCACCAGCCTGAAGTAGCTATCAGCATCTTGAACTAGGTGAGTTCATGTGTAGATTCCATGTGGTCAGAGACTGTTTTAAGTGCTTGGGATCTAGCAGAAAGCAGAGCTGCATCTCCACAGAACTGGGAATTGAGTTAGGGAATAAAGGTAGCTAAACCCGACAGGATAGGGCACACTGTGAGCAACTGGTAGCAGGTGATTTTTCAGAGCACAGATGACACCCACAAAAGGAGCCTTTGTGAGTGAGTTACTGAATTAGTCTAGACAGTCAAAGCTGGAGTACCCATATGCTTGTACTAGCTTCAAAACAGAGGGTACAATATATTGATAATAATGAACCTTGTGAAAATTTTCCTTATCCTACAACTTTAACTAATGTCCCTGTATCTATGTATGGAATATACTTAATCTTCTACTAGACAAAGTCACATGAGTAAGTGACATTTCAGTGTTTCTAAGTTTTCTTTCCCCCACAATTTAAACTGTGGCATTACTAGTGGGGGTAGGGTGGATAGGCTTCTTAGAAGACTAAGTTTGAAGTTAGAAGATTAAATTGGGGGGGGGGTGTCAGCTGGCATCAGGAGATATGGGAAGCTAACATGGGGCACTCCCACCTTGCTCCTGGATCTTGTTTACAAGACTTTCTTTAAAAGCCTATAGGAAGTTAAATATAATTATTTTCCAAATTGGGGGATAAAGCCACAGTTTTTAAGACAATAAAGGTAATTTAAAAGAATTCCAAACAATGAGAAGACTCACTTAACGCCAATTCTGCCTTCCAAACTTCTTATCCAGGCTACATGTCCAGGGGTGTCTAACCTTTTCACCCGACATTGCCATCTACAGACGTGTCAGGTTCATGTCTAGCTACGCTGGTTCATTTGTGAACTTGACATGAACTAGAGTCACTTTGGAAGAGGAACCTCATTTAAATTGCTTCCATCAGATTGGGCATATCTGTGGAACAGTTTCTTGATGAATAATTGATGTGGTAGTGGGACTCCTGGGCAGATGCTTTGATGCTATTTCAGTAATGACTAGACATTTTTGTTTTTGTTTTTGTTTTTTGTGGAGCTGAGGATCAAACCCAGGGCCTTGCACTTGCTAGGCAAGCGCTCTACCACTGAGCTAAATCCCCAACCCCAATGACCAGACATCTTTACCAGTAGATCATAAAACTACTTTCTTTGCTTATTCACAAGAAGCGACTCATCTGTTGCTTGAAATTGTAAAAATTCAATCACATTTTTAGACTCTTGCTGTGGATATCACTCTGTGTAAATAAAGTTCTGATTGGCCAGTGGCCAGGCAGGAAGTATAGGTGGGACAAGAGAGAAGAGCATTCTGGGAAGTAGAAGGCTGGAGAGGGACACCGCCAGCCGCCACCATGAGAAGCAACATGTAAAGACACTGGTAAGCCACAAGCCATGTGGCAAAGTATAGACTAACAGAAATGGGTTAATTTAAGATAGAAGAAGTAGATAACAAGCAGCCTGCCACGGCCATACAGTTTGTAAACTATGTAAGTTTCTGTGTGCTTTCTTGGTTGGGTCTGAGCGACTGTGGGACTGGCGGGTGAGAGAGATTTGTCCTGACTGGGCCAGGCAGGAAAACTCTAGCTACAGACTCTGATTCTCATCCGAATTCTTTTATCTGTCTGCATTACAGTATTGTCCCCAAAGTCAAACACAGGGGTAGGAATCGACTTCCTCCCAACTCCTGCTAGTGTTGATATTTTTGAGCTCCTCTCCTGAATCACAAATGCTTTTTCAAAATAAATCCAGAATGGTGAGTCTTTTCTAGGATGTTTTTCAATCTATCTTGTCTCTAATCACCAGAGGAAATCAGTATGTGTGGCAGGTGTTGTGTTACAAAATGAATTTATATGACTTTTTTGTTGTTCTTCTTCAAGATAGAGTAGTCCTGGCTGTCCTGGGACTCACTCTGGAGACCAGGCTGGCCTCAGACTAACAGAGATTCCTCCCGCCTCTGCCTCCCAACTGCTCAGGTGAAGGGTCTGCCTGGCACAAAATGAGTTTATTTAAACAAAACTTAAAAGTCAAACATACTCCTTAATTCATAGGCTGCAGAATGGTTGTTATGTTTATAGGAAAAACAACAACAACAACAACAACAACAAAAAAAAAAAAAAAAACGAAACAAACAACTGTAATTCATTGTCCATCTCAATTAGAGCTCCTGGCCCACTAGACGTCTTGTCAGTGAGCAATGGCATTTTGAGAGGAACCTTTTCCCCCTTCTTCTTTCTGAGCAGTCTCAACAGTGGGCTTAGAAAACCCAGTAAACCATGTTGAAAACAGATGTGCTGTCAGCTAAGCGTTCTTGTTCCATTTACGGAACCCAAACAGGAGAATTAGTATCCTTAAGGGTCTTGGGATGTTCATAGTAGAGACATGGCAAAAAATTACCAGCTGCATTAGTCCCTGGTGAGTCAGCCTGTGCCCTGAAACCAAGCCTGACTTCTACTCTGCAGCTGTGGAAGTCCTCCAGGACACTTTCTGCTAATATGAAGCCTTTTCATATATATTGGCTGTCTGTTGTAATATGTAACCACTATCCTCAATGATAAGCTAGAACTTCTGGGTAACACATTCTGCAGCCTTGATAACATTATTTGCTAATTTAGTTTCTAGATTTATGTCACAGAGATGAAGCTTGCCTTAAACTTTTCTCCTGTAGCCACGTCTCCTCCCTCGGCTTTCTAAGAATGGAGGATTTGGCTGTTTGACTTCCTGTCTGGGTCACTAATATTTGTATGTTCACTGGAGTAGCACTTTCAGTTTCCTCTGGAGTGTCTCCTTTGCATTGGCTGGTTGGCTAGTTACTTGGTGCAAGAGATCTAACTTCTGGGTTGAGGATTTAGCTCAGTGGTAGAGTGCTTGCCTAGCACACGCAAGGCCCTGGGTTCGATCCTCAGCTCTGGCAAAAAAAAAAAAAAAAAAAGAGATCTAACTTCTATCTTGTGCTCTGACATGCTTTCCTCATTCAAATGTGTCATTCCTAGGTGGAGATGCGAAATGAGGAGATCTTCCTTTACTTTGACCACCCAGATGCCACCATAGGGCTCTTAACTGGCCTGATTGTGTCTCCAGGAACAGAAGGAGAAGAAGAAATGGCCAGTTTGTGGAGAAGACAGAGACATACATATATGGAGTAGGTTTCCAGTCTTCCATAGGCAGAGTTTATGGGCTCCAAATAATCATGTTGGTAACACCAAAGAACACTCATGAGGTTGGAGGCTTGGCAGTTCAGAGCACTTCCTACTCTGTCAGAGTTCACTTCCCAGCACCCAGGTCCAGTGGCTAACAGCTGCCTGTTACTCTAGATCTAGAGGGTATGATGCTCTCTTCTGGCCTCTGTGGGTACTCACACTCATGTACACACACACACACACACACACACACACACACACACACACATACACACACCAAACAAAAACTTAAAAACAAATACAAAAGAAAAAAAGTCCCTGGTCACAGATAACCATAACACATATGATAACAAAGAAAAAATACAAAATATTACACAAATGTCCTAAATATGACAGAAGGAGACACATGAGCAGATGCTTTTGGGAGGATGGCAGTGTTGTTCCCCAGTAAGGCAGAGTTGCCCCAGACATTCCATCTGTTTAGATGCACCCATGGCTCCTTGAATTGGGGGTGGTCATTACAACATTTCAGAAAAGTATTTTTCTTTTAGGATATAAGATCCACAACAGACTTTAGTAGATGAGAATTTTTCTTGTCATTCCTTAAGGTTAGATCAAGTATGTTCTACAGGAAATGCCAAATTTTCCTATTTAACAATGGAGCCCTGATCCCTCCCATCATTTTATGTTAATGCTCTGACATGCCATTTTTGTTCTTATTTAATCTTCAAGAGAGAAAGTGATTTACTGTTTTACAAATATCCAGGAGTCAAGAAGGGAGAGGTAAGGCAAGATGTGCTTAGGATTAATCTAAACTTTTTCCAAGTTAATGACCATTGAATTCTGTGTTATCTAGCTTGATTATCTGGACCATGTTCCAGATATCACAGAAAAGATGATAGAGGAGTCTGTTTTCTTTCTCTCTTTCTTTTTCTTTCTTTCTTCCTTTGTTTTTTTCTTTCTTTCTGTAAGATGAATTACTAAACAGTCTTCTTAATAAAAAACCCAGAACCAGATATTAGGGTAAATTCTGAAAGATCAGAGGAATAGGACAAGCCAAAGCTAACCTCACACCTTACTGACCCTCAGCTTCCAAAGAGACCTAATTCCTGTATACCCAAGCCTATATTCCTTTCTGTTCTGCTAACTCATTTCCTCTCTTCACCCAGCTACATCACTTCCTCTTCCTGCCCAGCTCCGTTACTCCCTGTGTGTCTGTACAGATCTCCAGACCTTTATGTTTAAGTAGTGTTGGGATTTAAAGCATGTGCCACCACGCATGGCTCTGTTCCCAGAGTGGCCTTGAACTCACAGAGATCCAGAGGAATCCCTGCCCTTCTGAGTGATAGTATTAAAGACGTGCTACCATTGCCTAACTTGTATGTCTAATATAGTGGCTGGCTTTTTCCAATGATTCTTGTATAATATTAGGGGGACCATCCTTTATATTATACATCCCAGAGGAGAGAGAACTACTAATGGTGAGGACTATTTTTGGGAAATAGAATCTCAGCACACCAAGCTCTATAGTCCACTTGCTTTAATTCCTCTGGCATAACATCCTATATACACAGCTTCAGTTCTGTTCTCATGCCTAGCTCCTTTCTTGCCTGATTTCTCTCTATATTTATCTACTGTTCCCTCTAAGTTCTACCTTAATTCTCTCATCTTAATTCTGCCTCATCTAAGTCCTTTTCATCTTGTTCTTATCCAGCTAATACTTCCCCATCTGACTCTTCCTCATCTTCCATCTTGTCCACAGTACTCTCCTTATCCCTCTCCATTTTCCATGTTCCTCCGAGGTCTCCCAGGAATCCAGTTATAAAACCCAAGCAATAGCAAGCCCCTGGTCGGGCAAGGCCACCAGGCTTGAATTCTAGAGGTAAGATTTGGGAAAGGAGGAAGTTAAGCTTAATTGGCACATCCACCAGGCTTTCTCAAATGGGTAGTCTGAACACTTAAGTCTGTTCTTAGAGAACACAGAGGTATCTCTGATAAGGTACTTTCCTCCATCTGGGGAGGGACCTGGCCAGATGCTGCCAATGATAATAATTACAAGGAGGCTTGAACTGGGGTTCTGGCTGTGCATAGCTGTCAGCGCACAAGGTTACCTAAATATTCCTTTAGTAGAGGGGAAACAGTGCCCAATAAATGATGGAAAAGGTACAATAGCACACAAGAAACTCATAGCAGAAAACAGCTGATAATCAAAAGACAAATATCACCAAGACCCCTTGAGCCTCAGCTTGACCTCTGGAAGGCCCTTGTCTTCTTCCAGGTGTTAGCTTTGTCACAATCAGCTGAAATCCTACTTTGTCTATTTTGCAGCTTGCAGCATCCGATCCTCAGATAAACCTTATTAGGGGACACAGATAAAGTATCACCACACCTTCCTTCCTTCCTTTCTTTTAAATATAAGTGTCTTAGAGTAAAAGTTCCTTCTCTAACTTTTAGAATTCCTATGATAAAAGACAATTATGCCATCATTCTGCTTAATGGTCTCTGTCTGTCTATCTGCCCCCTCCCATGGGACTCCAGTGCACTTTCGCCTTGCACACTAAGCCTTCCTGACCAGGCTCTCTTTGCTCACAACTCTTGCCTGACACACCTGTTGCACTGGACTTCAACATTGTCTGGGCTTTCTCTCTAATGTTTTTATTTGGGAGGCAAGTGGCTGCTGCTTGTTTTGAGTGGCTCTTCATCCCTTCTCTTCCTCATCCAAGCTGCACTGCCAAAAATTTTTTCCACTTCAGAAATAAAGCTTACCATTTTCCTGCTTAATGAAGCCCTCTAGGCCTCTTCCTGCTGTGCAGAACTGGTCTTTATGTTATCTCCAATAGAACCATGTCCATGGCATGGTGCACAGTGCATTTTTGAGATCATCAGCTTCTGGTCTGCCTTTCCTACTCCATTTTGCTTCGGGAGAGTGGCAATCATGGTTGTTTTTACTTATTTGAAAGATGGGTAAATGGACAGCAGAATCACCTACATTAACAGAACAGAGTCCCAGGGAACCATCTCTTCCTGAGGACAGCATAGTCTTTCTTGGTAGCACAATTCAAATCCCGCCTCTCCTCCTCTCCCCCTCACCCCTCTCTCATTCATTTGCAACAAAATAATAGGAGTAAAGTAGCATCCAAATGGCAGGGTATACTATTTCTACCCCAATATATACTGCTTTCATTTGGAGTCCAAATTTTGGACTGTTTTCACAAGTACAAGTACCATTAGCCTATGAGTTTTCAAAATATACTACATATTTTCCCTAGGCTTAATTTTGATGAAGGGGGAGGTTCTATAAATAAGATTGGACATTCAGAAAATATGCAGACTAAGACTGACAGCATGTAAATATCCCCAAGTATTGGAACTTTGGATCTCACGCATTCACATGATGGGTGTAGGCGAAGAAGACTGTGCAGAGAGATTGAGGACTCTATTCTAAACACAATAAAGTCATATTTATGAATACTCAGAGAGGGTAGTAAAATGTAAAGTGAGGGGAAGCGATAGAGGTTGGAAGATCTTCCAAGCATTCTTTACACAGTCTATTACACTTTAATATACCATGGTTTATGGACTCAGTGTGGTTGGCATAAACCCACAGGACACACAGTAAAGAAGCCGATGTTTTTATAGCAGTACAGGTGGAGGAGTTGGGCGATGTTAAAGAGGAAACAAGGGGAGCATGCTCTGGCTCACGGGGCATCCAAGTGATGTGAACATGCCTGTCATTTTTCATTTCTTAGGAAATCACCTCTTCGTGTGCTTTTCCAGGAAAAAGCAGTACCTTCTGGCAAGCCAGCCTGCAACATGCCAACACCGAGAAAGCCTTGGCCTTTCTTCACACTTGGTTACATGGAACCATTGAGTTAGGGAGGGCTCTTACATCTTACTCCCCTCCTTTAAAATTCTATTTATTTGTTTGTTTGTTTAGAGGGAGGGTCTTGCTATGTAGCTTTGGCTGGCCTGAACTCCCTATGTAGACCAAACTGACCTCAAACTCATACAGATCTGTCTGCATCTGCCCCATGTTCTGGGATCAAAGGAGTGTATCACCACGCCTGACTCTCTTGGTATGTTTGCCCATGAAAGATGATATCATTTCATCTCCCTATCTTATTAGTTTTCCTAGTTGTGGTTAAACTAGAAGAACGGTTATTTCTGGTTTGCCACAGGGCTTTCCTTTGCCAGTATCCAGATACGGGCATAGTGAAGATGACCAGCATGTTATGTATAAAGTGGTGGGAGGCTATCTGATGGCTCCCAGAGGGATGCAGTTTGATGTCCACGTCCCTTTACACTACAAAACCAAGGCTTGTGGAAAAAAGAATGAGGAAAAAGCATTGTAACTGCCACCTTTGAAGAGGGCTCTAGGGTCATAAAGCAAAGAAACACAGATAAAAGAAGGTAATCATCATAACTTCATTTTTCTTTGAATAAAAAACAGTAAATTTGTGTACATATGCCACATTTCTTTTATCCATTCTCTCCTTAGGTATCTAAGCTGGATCTAGGGTTTTGACTCATAATGTAGTACACTGTCTGATGTCCCTACTGTTTCCCAAGAAGCTTTGCCTTTCACCAGAATCCTCACATGCTAATGTGGTACCTAGGGCCTATGGAAAATGCATGTCAGGGAGAAGGTTCTGAGTTGGAATGTCAGCTTTCACTCTGAATTTCCTGGCGCTTGGTGCTTTAAAACAGACCACGGGGGTAAAAATGTTAGAATGATCTGGTGAGAGGCTAATTAACACTGATGGGAGGCAGGTGGTCGCGTCCTCAGGCAGTTCTTCAATCTCTGCCTCCTCGGACCAGGCCAATACATACCTTTACTGATTAGTATTAATCAAGTGACATACCTTTTACAAAAAAAAAAGTTTTCTCATGTATTTTATAGATACGTCTCCATACTCATATTTATAAAATATGCCTTCTTACCTGGAGACGAATTTGCATGAGTGTTGACCCTAGGTAATATCCTAGGATTTTTGTAGTTCCAAAGTTCTCCAATGTAAGATTTTATTTTATCAAGTATATAACAAATATTTATTGGATTTTTCAGTTATAGAATGGTATCCTGCTCCATATCCCCTTCCATCCAACTGTCTCCACCAATGACACCCAAAGAGGGCCAATCTGCTGACTGAGCAATTGTTAAGGAAGCCATCTAATGTAACTGATCAGGTGTCAGCACTGATTATTCTGAGAGCTCACCAAGTGCTAAGATGTGTCAGGGACATGGCTAAAGGATTTAAACAGGTCATTTAATGTCTACACTGTGGATAGTAGTGGGGACAAAACATCAAATTACTCCTTGACTTTCTAACTTCTGGGTCTGGAGAAGCTGTTTAACTTGGCTAAGGCCTAGCACATTCATCCAGTAAATGCCAGTTGCTATAACGACTTGTGCCACCCCTGTTCTTTGCTATATAGAACATTTGCTTGTCCCCCATTTCTTGTACTCCAGCAATACTTGTTTGAGCAATGGAACATCCTGTTGATCCCTTTAGAAACGTGTGCACCCCAGAGTAATTCCCCAAGGTTGAACACACTTAGTATTAGATCCCCAAACCCCAAAGCATGCTTGCAAAGAATGCCGTGAGGAATGCCATGGAATAATTTAAATTACAAGGGAAGAAAAGAATGTAAAATAGTAGATAGGTTGTGGTTGAGATCTTATAATGTGTGTCACAGAAATGATGCATGATCACAACAATATTCTATCTATTTAAGTATCAGAAGGAATCAAGAAGCCAAATTGTTATGATCTCTACCCCTCCTCTCTTGTTAAAAGGGCTTTTGTTTTTCACATGATTTGAGTTGCCTTTTAATAAATGAATGTCATGTAATATAGTTTTAAAAAACCCACAAACAAACAAAAGATATTTGGATGCAGGGGCAGAGTGTACCCAAAAGGGAGTGATCTGTCTAATGTCACAAAATTCATTTGAACAAAAAAGAATCTGCTCTCTGTTACCTGTCTAGCTTTTACTGTATCACACTGTTATTCTCCATACATCTTGGCTAGAAAAAACACAAAACTGTCATATCTTTATAGGATCGAGCAGAAAAATAAGTTATAACTGAAAAATGAGAATCTGCACAAGTAAAATTTAAGTGGATAGTTACCAACACTGAACCCTTTTTATTTATATTAAATATACATACATGGATATGGATTCCTACTGTCTCTATAAAGCAATCATTCTACATATTTTATGAATTGTCCAGACATGTATCCAATATAAAGAATGGGTATAGCTGAGTAGAGTGCTGGCCTGCATGCATGAGATCCTGGGAGCTTGATCTTCTTTCCCATTCTTAAAAACAATGGCTTTCATCACATTATAAAGCACTAACTAGATTTTTTTTTAAAGGTGGTATACATGATGTTTTAATAACTCAAGACTGATCATTACTAATCAAAAACTAAGAGCAAAAAAATCTAACAGGGCATCTATTCCCTTCCAAAGGATATTTCTTGTTCATTTATACTCATTTACACTAAACCTCGGCTACCTTTGTTGCTTAAAGCATTTTGTTAAATAATGGAAGCTCTCTTCCTAGAATACAGTTGTTTAGATGTTTAGTCATAACAGCTAGTACACTGCCAAAAATCCCCTATAAGTAACCACAGAGACCTATCCTGGCTGTAACTAGTCTTTCAACAGTGCCCTGCCCAATTCAAGGCATCCTTAGGAAGCCCAATTTAAGGGGCCACAGGAACTCTTAATAAAACAGCTCAACTTTCCTGACTAAGTGTTGCTTCAAGATCAAAATCTCCTCTAAACTACTTTGCTTTCATTTGAACAAGGATTTGTTGCATTGGGGATTGAAATGGACCCACTAGCAAGGATACCATAAAAAAAACAAAAACAAAAAAACCCCCATAACTTTCATAGCTGTGATGTTGCTCATATCTAAGAGTGATGAAGGTGAGCAGGGGTTGTTTAGGTAGCATTTCTAGTAAAAGAAAATACTGAAGAGACTGGGATTCATCCCCCAACTACTATGGAGACATTTTTCACATCAAAGTACATTTGATTTGCTCTGCCAGCAGAAGATACACAGATGGCATGTTAGCTCAGCTGACCATAACTGGAGCCAATGCAAGGAGACCAAGAAATGGGGTGTTGTATAAAAGGGGACTGTACTATGTATAAGTACTGTTGGGAAAGCCCTGATGGTGAGCTCAACCCAGCTCCCAGCAGAGGCCTCCTTCAGATAACTCCATCCACTCCTAAAGGAGGCTCTGATGAGAAAAATCTGCATAGCAATGGATAAAAACTGGGTTATGGTAATGATTCGAAAATGGATTCAATAAGAATGAAGGTTAAAGTATCCTTTTTTAGGAAATCTTTATATTTTTCCAGATTATATAATAAGTCCTCCTTTTAGAACATTTATATATTAACCATGAGAATAAAAGTAGCACGGGATCATATCTTGAAGTAGTGACCCCTAATAATGTTAACCCAGCTTCAGGAATGTAATTATCTGTAAGTTCATACTGGTGATAGTTATTATGTATGAAATCATATTAACTCCATAATGCTTTTTCTCCTAATATGCTAAAGTCAACTTTTAATTGAATAATTTTATAATTAATTTATATTGAAATTTAACATCATTGAAAATAATTAGGGAAAATTTCCCTTTTATTCAAATTGGCTATGGGACCCTATTCAAATATAACAATGTGCTAGAAACTCACAAGTTAGCCAAACAATTTTCTGGAAGTATTTCTTAAATGAGACCTTATTGGAGAAATGTTTAGGTAGGATTATTAAGATATTATTAACTACAATGAGTGCAGATTGATGTGTTTTGATTTAGTTTGGAAATAATACATCCCTTTGGCTTTAGCCTCAACCTTTCTGTTTAGTAGACAAAATGCTTTGGATGTCTACAAGTGATAAAATGCGTTTAATCCCACAAAATAAACTATTTTTCCTCATGTTTAATTATTTGATATCTGGGAAATGTAGAGCAAAGAAAATATCCTTTAATGGAAGAAGAGAGAGAGAGAGAGAGAGAGAGAGAGAGAGAGAGAGAGAGAGAGATTGATTTAAGTTCCTTAAATTCTTAAAATGGATTGTGAAGCCCAAGGGCCTAGGACAAGCCCCCTGCCTCACCCTTTAGGAATGGGCTCTCTCAAACTCTGAGACATGAAAAGGTTGCAAATATTAGGTAGACTGGAGAAGCTCTGGCTACCTTCTTTAGGCAGGAGCCTGGGGGTAACTGAGCAACCACCATGAAGGTGATTTTAGGAAAAAAAAAAAAAAGGGGGTGGTGGTGGTGGTGGTGGTGGTGGTGATTTAGGGGTGGGTAGCTCCTGAAATGGTAGGCCTGAAATATTTTTTTCTGGAGAAAACCAACACCGTCACCTCCTTCTGCAGGATGGATGATTTATGAAGCCGAAGTCATTTCTATGATTGCGCTTGGAGGGGAGATTGGTTTCACGTGATCTGCTGAGCCAGGCAGGGGAACCCCACATGTTCAACCCAGGCTGGGGCCCACCTCCTCAAGGGATTCCAGAGCTGGGGGAGGGGAGCGGAGAAGCTGCTGCCTCTGGATCTGGCAGCCCCTCCCCCCGCGCAGGCTCATTAAGGGACACACTGCCCTCCTTATTTTCTCTCTCCTTTTAAAAAGTATTAACTACTGCTGCTGTGCCTGAGTAGGAGCTCATTGTAAATGCGCAGCAGGATAGTAGCAAAGCCCAGATTAATTCCCCATGGATTTATATGGGTCGTTCTCACCCACGATGACTTGTACGGTTTCAAAGGTGCCTATGCTGCTGTTTTTATGGCGGGTCGCTAACTTTATTCTGGCATATGGCAGTTGGCGCCATGACACGGAATGAACATTTTATACCTGAATTAAAGTGGATATTTGACAGTTTCTGTCAGAAAGTTCAGAGCAAAGAATTTGTGGGACAAGATTTATTGCATATTTTATATGGGACACATCTGTTTCTTTGCTAGCTTTGTTCCTTCCCTTAATTTTTTTTTTTAAATAAACTTCTTAAAGAAACATAATGACAGATAGAAAAAAAAAATCCAAAGCAGAAAAAAAGGCCAAAGTAGTAAATTTAGACCCAACTTTAAAAGAAAGAGAGAAAGAAAGAAAGAAAAAACCAACAAACAAAAAACAAAACCACCTACTTACTTTAAGGAAAAAAAAGGATGATTCTCAGCCATGCATAGCTGCTCCATGAAACAGTGATGCACTGAATGGAATTACTTTGTGGTTTGTTAAATACCACTCATATAGTGAAGTTAAAAACTTCAGCCCACAGCTTACCATTTTCTACATACCCTAAGCAGGCTGGCAAGGGCAATCTGCTTATGACATTCTTAATATTTGCCATCCTAAATGGTGGACTAATTAATAAGTCCAACCACAGAGCAGTTCAATAAAAACTACTAGTGATTTTATCAAAATTTCAAATGACATGATCAAAGATTTGTAAAAGGCTGCATACCTGTCAGCTGGTACATAAAGACAATTAGGAAGCTGGAACATTGCTCTTACATTTAAATGTTCATTCCCACTCAAAGTAATGTCCATAAGCTTTCCTTTGTTGTTGTTGCTGTTCAAAGCATGGTCTGAGAGGTATTTTAAGTTAATGGGTGTATGCAGGGTTCCTACACTGTATTGGTGCATGTTGGTGGCCCTTTGTGCCCTTAATATATGCACACCATAGAGTGAGTGAGAGAGGGTTTGGATCTGCTTCATTTTATTTGTTTGGCTTTTCTGTTATTTTTTTCCTCCTCTACTAACATATATTCCCATGAATAAATCCTTGTTCAGTTTAAAACAATTAGAAGACATTTAAACATTAAAATTGATATGCCTAAAGATAAACGCAGACAACTTCCAACTGAAATCCATCAAGCCTGGGTGAAGGGTGGTGTAAATTCCATCTTCATCTCAAACTCTCCCAATTATAACAAGCAGACAGTCACTGAGGCTCCTGATCACATAAACACTGGTCTCAACCTTGAGCCTCCTATCAACAAACAGAAGATTTTCCATTTAACTACAAAGAGAGAACCTTTAGTTATGAAGTCTGAAAACAAAACTAAAACTTAACACTCTTGAAAATATTTTTAAAAAATTACTTGTGTGTGTGTATGTACATGTTTGTGCATGCATGCTCACGTGTGCACATGTGTGTGTGTGTGTATATGTGTGTGTATTTGTGTTTGTGTGAATTTGTGCTGTTGCTCATACTTGACACTGAGTGTCTTCCTTGATTACTTTCCCACTTGTCTTTGAAGCATCGTCTCTCAATGACCCGAGAATTCACCCATTTTGTTTAGACTGGATGCTTCTGCATGCCCAGTGCTGGGATTGCAAGCAAGCCTGTAATGCCTGACTTTTAATTGTGTGCTAGGGATTGAACTCAACTCCCCATATATGTTTGGAGAGTACTTTACTGGTTCCTCCGTTCTCTCAAAATAATTTTAGTGACTCTAGGTAATATGTAATCTCATTGTAAAAATATAACCATTAACAGATAAAGTGCCTTCTGATTGCTTTATGCACCACATGCCCTATGCACCACTAACTAAACAGAGGGTCAAACTCTTCTTGAACTTCTAAGCATCCCTGGTGCTAAACTGTAAGTTTCTTCAGACACTCAAAAGTAGACTCGCTTGCTAACCATGCACACACAATTCACATTTATTTAGGACTGTTAAGAGTCCTGCATTGTGACAGAATCATTTTATACTCCTAAGGTCAAATAACTTATTATGGAAGATTTGAGATTTGCAAAAGGGTTGGCACAAACCCCTGATTATCTAGGTTGAATATAATTCTTCTTAAGCTTTTCCAATCTTCAGAATTTGTTGATATTGTTGGCTGTATATATGTAATTATGCATATTTAATCTTGAGAGAGTTCATTAAATACTCCATATCTTTTGCCTTTTAAATAACTTTGAAGTGATATTTATATTATGACTGGATTATAAAGATGGTCTGAATTTTCTTATACTACTTATATCTTTTTTGTTTTGTCTTATCTTTTTACATTTAGGTCATTAATCATTTACAACCAAGTCAGGCAAGCAACCTCACCCACCCCTCTTCTTTTGAAATATGAATAAGTGAAGTTCAAATATCACTGATATTACCCAAGAGTATCAACAATGGCTTAGCCAATAACCTCATGATTTCCCAGCAGCCATATCTGTCTGCAATATGCCTATGTAAGATTTATCAGTAGTCAACCATGGATCCAAAAGGAGCCCACTGGGCCCCAGTACTTCTTATAAACTATTGGCTACTGTTGGATTCTGGTGGAGGAGCAGCCACTATATTCGGTTGTGGACCCACTGAGCAGCCCACTGGGCTCTAGAGGGTAGTTCAAAACCCATATTCACACAGATAATCCTGGCTGAATTCAGTGGATCTCAAAACAAAACAACCACAAAATGTCATAAATTTGAGAAGGGGACTTGTAAAAAGGAAGATGGAAGGGAGAATAAATGGTTACAATAATCACAATGCATGTTATACATGTACTAAGTTGTCAAAGAACAAACTCAATGAAAGTCCAAAAAATATCAACAATGTTTCTTCTGTCTCAGTCTCTCTCCCTCATTAATGTGTCATTGCTGTCATTTTGTTTGGAGCATTCAGCTGTCTGGGTTAAGCTGACCCATTCATGTTTATTTTGACTTGTAGGAATTTGGCTTTATCCTAGCCATATTTATTTCCTCTTTCTTTTTACCAAGCTTTCTAGCTATTTCTTTTCCTGCTAACTTTTGTTGGAGTCACCAAATTGTCTTCCATTATTTTTTCCTTTACTGGTTTCAACAAAATACATGCTAACTTTTTGGCCAATGAAACCTTTAATTCTTAATATCCATAGTAACTGTCATCCTCAAAGTATCTAGGGTAATTAAATATCAATTCACTAATTTGCAATGAAGAATGGTCTGATTTTCCATTGTAGTTCCTACAAAATTCAGTGGTCATGTGTCACGCCACATTCCAGTTGATGTCACTCATCTGTAATTTTACTTAGAGAGCATCAAAATCAAATGCTTCAGCATTAATACTCATTAATACAACACTATTTTATTAATTTATTTGCTCATTGTATCATTTGTCCATTGAAATCTTCCTGTTTTCATTTCTATTTTGAGGATGTATAAGCCTAAGAGAAGATGAATGAATAGAAACCTTGAACTCTGCTTCTCAAGAGAATGTACTTTCCTCACTCATTTTAACAATAATTTAGATAAGTGAAGAACTCTGGGTTTAAATTTTTTTTTTCACTCAAATTTTTAATGTATTTCCCCATTTAATCTTGTAGTCAGTATTGCTGCTGAGTTCATTATATAGCTGTCATACTTTCCCCCCTAAAAATCTTGATTTCTAAAAGTTGATTATGAAAAATTAAGGAAATGTACTTGTAGGTTTATCTTTCACTTGTCTTGGTGGATTGGTTCTACAAAAATCTAAGACCTTTCTCTGTTGTTTATTTAAGTATTTCTCTCTTCCTTTGATTTGTGTGCTGGCTAGTTTTATGTCAACTTGACACCAGCTAGAGTCATTTGGGAAGAGGGAATTTCAATTGAGAACTGTGGGCTAGCCTGTGGTACATTTTGCTGATTGATGACTGATGTGGGAGTGCCCCACCCACTGTGGGTAGTGTAACCCCTGGGCATGTGGTTCTGAGTGACATAAGAAAGCAGGCTGAACAAGGCATGTGGATCAATCCAGCAAGCAGCATTCCTGTATTGTCTCTGTTTCATTTCCTGCTTCCAGGTTCCTGCCTTGAGTTACTGTCCTGACTTCCCTTCATAATGGACTATGAACAGGATAGTAAGCTGAAATAAACCCATTTCTCCTTGAATTGCCTGTGGTCCTGGTGTTTTATAACCCTAACTAAGACAACTTGTATTTAATGGCTGTGTGGTTCAATTTATGTATCAGTCCTTCTCCACACTTTCCATCAATTTTTTCTCTTTATGTTCTGTACTAGATTTCATGGACTCAATCTTCTAGTTTACCAGTTTATTCTCAATAATGTCCAATTTGGTGTTCAGTGTACACACTTTAAAAAAAAATCAACAACCAAAATTTATTTTTCTTTTTTTAATGGCGGTAACTGCCCCTTGTAATTTTCCAGGATTTGAAAATGTATATGTTCTGATGTGCTCTCTCTCTGCAAGTGTGTTTTATGGGGTTTTAGTTCTGCTTGTTGTATTTTCTGGTTTTCCCACTTGTTGATTCTAGATGGTGACCCAACATTTGTAATTAAGTCCCACCAGTGAGTATAGGGGTAGCACATTAGGTTGCAGTTTGCATTTCAGTTGCTTTGGAGAGTCAAGGAGAGACAGAAAGTTACCCCTCCTGTGCTGAAATCGTTAGCTACTCATGGTCTTGTTCTATCTCTCCTTCCTGTGGTCCTGTCTAGAGAGTGGAACTCTGTTATTATTTTCTACTCCAAGGTATGTCCAAAGGGGCTCCACTGTAGAATGATAAAATATCTTCAAATGACATTCTAAACAATTGCTGAGATTTTAAAACGCAAAAGTTTCACATTTCTTCCCTGACTGGTTCTGTGGTAACATGCTAGTGCATGCATGCTTTGAGATCTTTATTTTACATTTTGAATGTGAATAGAAAGTAAAAATGTAACTGTCATAAGTAATGATATAGCAATGTGATCATAACTAACCATTAAAAATACCCACTTAAAAGGCATTAATATTGAAATAAAGTCCACACAGCACACTATTCCAACTCTCAATGGTAGTTACACAGATGGTACAGAATACCTTACGGATAACTTTCTATTCAGTGTGTTCTTCACAGACTAAGTTTCTTTCAACTCATATGGGTGAAGACATAGGGTGTGGAGCTCTTACATCCTATCTTAAAAGCAGTGGGAGCCACAATGGAGTATATACTCCTGCTACAGTCCACCTGCTATTATTTTCCAGTTCTATAATTTGGCATCTGTGGAAAACTAGGACTTCATTTAAGTTCTAAAAGTCATATAGAGTTTGCAAAAGGACTTGGGGATGGCAGCACATACCCCATCCCTACCCCCAGGGGACCACAATGGGAGGGCTGGAGCTAGGAGTAAGCAAGAGTGGTGGTAAAGTGTGCATTTTAAAATACCTTTGTTTTGTTTTGTTTTTGTTTTTTCGAGGTAGGGTTTCTCTGTGTAGCTTTGGTGCCTGTCCTGGATCTCGCTCTGTAGACCAGGCTGGCCTCGAACTCACAGAGATCTACCTGGCTCTGCCTCCCAAGTGCTGGCTGGATTAAAGGCGTGCAACACCACCACCTGGCTTAAAATATCTTTGACCAGGGGCTGGAGAGATGGCTCAGTGGTTAAGAGTACTTAATGATCTTTAAGTTCAGCTCCTGGAACCAACATCACAAGAATATGAACTCCTCTGGCCTCTAAGGAGGCCTGCCCTTATGTATATATGCACATGCTGATATACACACCAACACATAAATAAAAATAATAAATTTAAAACTCTTTTGCTTCTTTTCTTTATTATTAATCCTGAGTGTCACCTGAGAGGGACATGTCCTATTTCTTTCAGGTCATGAAATGAAAATTTTCTTGGATAGGGTCTGGATCCAAGTGGTAAATTGCTCTGGGTGAGATTCTTACTAGGTGGATAAATCTCTACGCAAATTTGAGATATTTTACTAGGTGAATATGTTCTTATGTGTGGTTTAAAAAGTTTCCTCCATACAGCCATTAAACTAATAAAGAATGTAAATACCTCAGTTGTAAGAATTCCTGCATGTAGGGTCAAATTTCTTTCATGATGCATTAGTTTCATATGTGTGTGTGTGTGTGTGTGTGTGTGTGTGTGTGTGTATTTATGTGTAATACTTTATGGTTAATTAAAAATTTTCAGAAAGTATTGTTTTATTAAGGTGAAAAGCAAAATATTTAATTGTAGCAAGTTGGGCAGGCTTACATTGAACACTGACTTCTTTGAATAACTCTTTTTGCTCTCTCCCACCCTCCGCTTCACTGGCTCCCCTTCATCTAGTACCCTGAGTAGATTCAGCCCCCAGGCCCTCTCTTGACTCCTCTCTTCTTTTTTTATGTAATTGGCAATACATACAACTATCAGTTTTTTTCTGCTGATAATCTCAAACTAATAACTTCAAGCTACAGTCTCCACATGAGATCTGTGTTTCTCCTGCCCTTAATGTGAATTCCAAGAATTCATATGACCCCCCCATCCCCAAATCACAACACAAATCTATTTCATTCATGATCTCCCTCCTTTCAGTAGATTACCATTCATGAAGCTGATCAAAACACAGGAATTATTTCATGTTCTTCCTGTTGCTTTCACCTCTTACATTTAATCTAATTTCATTTTTCTTCTACTTCAAAGAGAGATCTTTGATTCAATTCTATCTACCTTTGAATTCTACTCTCCACTACTCAGGTTGCAACCAATCATCTTTCGGTTATTTCAGGAATATCCATTTGAAATACTTGTTTCCTTCCATCAATTTTCTACAATGCAATCAGAAAAATCTTTGAAAACAGACACAAGCATGCCAGTTTTTCTGAAGTCTCTCAGTGGATATTGAATTAATATAATTTCCTTCTCATGACCCTTAGGACCCTCCGATGGATAGCAGGCTCTAGTTCTGTTTGTACAAATCCAGCTCAATATCTGAACATCAAGTTCTTATACATTTCAAGGTTTTGCCACTCAAGACATCCCTTCTGTTGGGGGCATTTCTCTTCCACTGTTCTTATAAATGGGTAATTAATTCCTTGACCATAACTGAAGAGAAGTTTCTTATTACCTTGGCCCTTGTCAAACCTGCACTTTACAGACTATAATTATATAATAGGTCAATTATTTGTGTTCTGTGCCTTTCTTTTGATAATTAGATAAGCTTATCTATTTTGTTGATGAGAACACAAGATGTAGTGACAGATGACAAGCTTTCAGAAATGGACCATATAAATTTCTCCCCTTAGTCTCTGTACTGTAGTGAACTCTACTGCACTGTCAATTTAGGAATATCTCTCCCTGTGAGGCTGGAAGTGCTTTAAGCTAGGCGCTTGTCTCTTGTCTTTGCTTAGCATAACACTGACACATTATAAGCCTATCTGTGAAGAATGAATGGCTGAGAGTAGGAGCTCACTGATCTTTTTTTCGAGATATGTTGGAGTGAGCATGCGCAATCAGCTTGGGAGATGTTTTTTGAGAGTATCATTGAAGGATGAAAATAAAATGAAGAGTGCAAAAACGGTTAAAGGCAGAGGCCAAGCAAGCTGCAGATGAGGTGTGTCTGAATAATGAAATGAAAATAATAGAAACAAGTTTGAATTGTAGTCAGAAATAAGCACAATCTCACATAAATTAACTTTCCTGATGGATGTTTAAGCCAACTAGCAACTTAGCAATGCTCTGCCTGGTGAGGAAGTGTCTCTCCTTCCTCTTGTATCAAGAGGACGGATGGCTGTTTCTTTTTATAAAGGCGGTGGAAGAATAATGATATTATATAATATCAAGTGCTCTGCAGTGCGGAGTGACAATCCTCCACAAAAGGAATGGAAGACTCCTTGGGAATCTGACTTACTGTTGCCACACATGCTATACCCCAATACTGAGCATGTTGAAAAATGTTGGGTATCCCTAAACTTTAATAAAGAAAAGAAAAAGGAAGAAAAAGAAACTGGTTAAGGTAGTAAAAAGGAAGGCCTAGGAATTGCTACAAGGAGTTGATTGCATTCGATCTAAATGAAAAGATTAATGGAAACAAAGAAAAATG
Source organism: Onychomys torridus (assembly GCF_903995425.1). Classification (NCBI taxonomy): domain Eukaryota; kingdom Metazoa; phylum Chordata; class Mammalia; order Rodentia; family Cricetidae; genus Onychomys; species Onychomys torridus. Next base: position 87,845,926 of record NC_050446.1, on the reverse strand, counting down.
GAACAAAGGATCCCAGGAAATTCAGACAAATTTAAGAAGAGATGGGAACAGTAAGAGAAAGAAACACAGTCGCTCCTGTCATTCTTCTGAATAGAACCCATAGCTGAGTTCAGAGTTCTTGCTTATCTTTCATGCTTTGTCCACATTTAAGTCATGTACATGTTGGAACTGTCACGCATGAACCAAGGGAGGCTCTCCTTCTACTACATCACTAGGTAATGGGATTCTGATTACAACCAAGCTATACAAACACTATTCTGCATGTCCTTCATGTTCTCAGTGCTGTCTCTTTCTGAATTCAGTGACTTCTTAAAGTACCTTCTAGATAAGCAGGTTCAGAAAACACCAACACAACTCATGCGTTTATTTTGTCCTAAAGTAAATACTGAGTTATGGAGTTTGGTGGGACTGCCGTGTCTCCATCAGATTCTGAGTATGTGCTTATTTGTATAGCTCTCGCATGATGTGAGGCTGAGGTCTGATTTTTAAGGTTCATTTTACCGAGTATCCTCTATGAAACTTTCAAAGAAGGAAGATGGAAAAATATGGTCCAAGCAGAGGGACCAAGTAGACCTCTGGACTTTCATGAGCTTCTAACTTAAGCCATCACTTAGGAGTAGTTATATGACCATACAGCATTATCCTCCTAGCTGCTGGGGTTTGTGCTATTAAGGCTAGAGTGATCACACTTAGCTAGCATATATATATTATAATTTCACTGCATCTTTATATGAATTATCACTGGTGCATCATTTAAATAGGAAAGAAAGGTGCTTGAAGTCTCTTGTACTTCCAGACAGAAAGCATAACGCACAGAAAAGGAGCAGCACTTTCAGTACCAACACTGTTCCTAGCAGAATATTCATTGCACAGCCGTTCCACGGTTTTCTTGTTCATTTTTTCTACCATCCTGATCAACAAGAAAGGATATCTGGAGCACTAGCATGGGTCTACGGCAGTGTTCCAGAACAAGGTGATTTTGTTAAGAACAGAAAAGGGAAGATGTTTGGAGAGATACATGGTTTGTTCGCACAGTCCAATAGTCTATAGCAAATAGATCCATATGCATCAAAAGGGAGAAATAGTAACTCCTAGAGCACAGAATGGTAAACCTAGCATGACTCATCTTTTCTTTTATACTTTTGCTACTGTTTACTTGTTAGTCAGGATTTCATCTTAATTTGGTGAACTCTGACTATCAAAAGGCACCAAAAGAAAATTCAACTTTGTAAATTAATGGAGCTACATTAAGTGGTCTTTTCCTTATACACAGAAAGACAGTAGTGCATGCTCTTACTTATGGGGAAGTAAAACTGATCTCAGAGAAATGCAGAACAGAACAGTGTTTACCAGAGCTTGGTCCCAAGAATACAATAGAGTATTTAAAATAGAGGTAACTAAGTAAATACAAGTAAATGATTTTTAACTCTTCATCATTTGGTATTTTCTTTCCTCTCTAGAATTTACAACAGTGAACAGAAATAGTCTGGCTGTTAGATATGGGCAATTTTAGTTCTACAGATGATCTGTTGTACTCTACCAAGGACAATTCATAATGCAGGCTACCCATCTCTTCTGAGAATAAGCTAGATGCTTATAAACACAATAAGGATCCTCAGACCCCTGCCAATATGTGTAAATGACCCCTTCAAATGTTTAAAGCATAGGATGTGTGTGTGATAAAAGCAGTTACAGCTATGGTTGCTGGCATATATAAGCACATTCTGTATCTATATATACACATACACACACACACATATATATATATATATATATATATATATATATATATATATATATATATATGTTTCAATGTCTCAGACATCAGTAATGGGAAGAAAGGTGAGATTTTGACAAATATACACATAGAAATGAGAAGGGAGTATTTCTTTCATGTGACAGGGTTAAGGGTATTGAATCCAAATTCTATTCTTACATTGAGACCAAAAGGGAGACCTAAATAAGGACTACTTTTATCTGTGACTCATTTTAATGTTACCTTTAGTTTTTAAAGTGAGTGGGTGAGTGAAGAGAACTCTATTTCTCTGGGTTGTAATGGAGACTTGTACATGAGGGTTATACAAAGTCATAGTGATTTATAGGGTAAAAGATTAAAAACTAAATACTAAAGACTAAAAATAAAGAAGCACAAATAAAGTTATTAAACTAGAGTCCAACACAAATGACAAGACATTCCAGTCTTGTGACCATGGGTTGGAGACATAGCTCAGTGGTAGAACACTGAGGATCTGTTATGTTCAAACACTACCAACATATAAATATTGTAATTCTGGTTGATGATAAGATTTTAACCATCACAGATCTTTTAAAAAACGTACCCCAGCTAATCCTTCACTGCAAAGGGTAGTCACTACTGAGTTGCCATCTTTTGTTGCTAATTAGTTTGTTAGTTTGGTCAACCCTTTTTGCCCTTGGTTTTTTGTTAAGATAGAGGTTAGGAAGAGTTTGATTTTATTTTCCCTTTTTTAATTTTTATTTTTATTTCCACTTATGGGGGAATTTCATTCCATTTAGGATCTCAAGGAAGAGGGATCTCTTTAAATTCTTCCCTCATCAAGAGAGCTTCCCCAGTGTTTGCTGAGCACCTATTGCCCATGAAGTAGATGAGATACTCAAGTGAATAAAATAGATAGCTTCCCCACTGTTAGTAGCTAGGCAATTTCTCAAATATTTAAAAATGCACACAAGTGCCACAGAAGTAAAAAGAAACAGTAAAGTTTATGTTAATAATAACGAAGAGACTAATTTTCACAGGCCTAGGTCTAAGGAAAGTCAGCCTCTCTTTGGAGGCATTACATACACGGATGTTGAGGAAGGACGACATTGAGTCAGAGAGAAGCAATGCCTAGCAACTGTCCAAAGAAGCACAGTTGGTATATGAAGGTGGCCTCAAGTGGAAACTTCCAAATCTGAAAGGTAATATCTAGCCTGTCACCAAGTCTAGTGGCTTGTACCATAAGTACATATACTCTTGATCACCCCTAATGTTGACTCAGCCACTCAATCTCAATCTACCAGAATCCTGTACCAAATTCTTAACTTGCCATCATTGGCTTCCTCTTATATCACATAGATCTAGCTTCAATTCTCTCTCTTAAAGAGTTTTAAAGTGAGACTTAAGAGCACGTACCAGTACTGGTGGTGAACACCTGTAATCCTAGTACCGAGGAGGCTGAGGCAAGACAATCAAAAATTTGAGATGAGCCTAGCCTATATAGTAAGTTCAAGACTAGCCTGAGCAAGATAAAATCCTGCCAGAGATAAGACAGACAGAGAGAGAGAAGAGAGAGAGAGAGAGAGAGAGAGAGAGAGAGAGAGAGAGAGAGAATCCAGGCCAAGAATACTTAATAATAAATGTCCAATATTATTTTTTTCTTAGTAAAGAATCACAAATACTATAGAACCTTAGGAAATTTTTTAGATAAATCCAAGATTTGAGGGAAGTTCTAAAGGGCATGTGCTTCTTGGGAAAAAGGAGTGGCAGGTGATCAGTCTCTCTTTCCTCCTCTCTCCTCTCTCCCCTCTCCCCTCTCCTCCCCTCTCCCCTCCCCTCCTCTCCTTCTCTCTCTCTCTCTCTGTCTCTCTCTCTGTCTCTCTGTCTCTCTCTCTCTCTCTCTCTCTCTCTGTGTGTGTGTGTGTGTCTGTGTGTGTGTGTGTGTGTGTGTGTGTCTGTGTCTGTGTGCTGGGGGGTAGGTAGTTGCATAAGTCATAGTAGAGACTCTCAAGACTGGAGAAAACCTTGTGGGACCAGTTTGCTTGGAGAAGCAGGAGAGAAACAGAAACCGTGAACACCAGCTCTGAGAGTGATGCAAATGGTCCTAAAGAATTCAGCATTCTTTCCACTACCTTCTGATTCCTATGGGGTGAAGAATGAGGGCAGGAAAAGAATGCTCATTACTGCTGTTGGTAAATTCATCTAGCAGGAAGCTTGTGCAAGAATAGCTCTAAACTGGGGAGAGGTCCTGACACCAGGGCCTTTCCTCTACCTGCCTAGTAATGGGGCTTCAATCACAGCCAAGTTGCATTTTTGTTTACCTCTTAAACATCATTCCCGGGGGGGTTTTCAGGCTCTGGTGAAAACGCTTTCCTGTTGCATGGGTCAGTACAAGCCTAACAATACTGAGTCCCTGTAACCACTTATGCTTTGAAACACATACTCAGGCTGTGCATGTTTTTAAAACATCCTTATAACTATGGGTTGTTTAAAAATAGCTATGCCCCAAAGAATTTATTTCCAGCATCTGACAAGATTGATTGGGTTTTGTAGAGATTTGTTATGTAAATAATGGTAGCAGAGGAGAGAGAAAAAGAAAAAAAAAAAAAGAAAGAAAAGCATTGGCCTTTCTCAAAGCCCGGTGGAATTAGTGTTTTTGTTAACTTGAGATTCTAAATCAGGAGCTGTTTGTCTGTGGTGTACAAAGCAAGGTTCACTACGCCTGCTCAGCATTTCTTCTGATGCCTCTGCAATTTGCAAAGAAGCTGCCTTTGCTCCATGGCTTCCTGGCTCTGCTGCCCAGACTTTGCAGTGGTGGTTCACTGGGAAGGGTGTTTTTACTGCTGGGTTGATGCTGTGAGGAGTTAGAAGGCAGACCGAATGGAATGGTGTTTTGAGGTAGTAACTCAAAGCCTGTGGGGGGAAATTGTCAGCAACTCAAGGCTTGATGACATGGAAGCCATTTGCTGAGGGTTTGAATTGTTCAGTTCCCACTTCGGACCTGGCTTTCATGACTGTATTATGCCTCACAGCTCTGTGCCCTAAAGGCAGTTGCAGGCCGGCAAACACCATCATTAGATGTGCAGACACCATTACTAGACGTGCAAACACAGGAAGAGCAGACAGGTTTTTCACCTAAACTTGGCTCTTTCTCTAAAACATTCTCTTCCCCTCTACAACCCTTCCCTATTTCTTCTCCCCTCTTTCCTATTCCCCCATGTGCCCTGGAGGCCAGCTGCTTATTTAATGGTCACATTTCTAGGCTACTGTCCTTGTAACCCCAGTTTATAATACCTCTCTTAGAAAATAGACAGGGGAGGTATGAAAGAAGATGTGATTCTGATCTTTAATCATTACTGATGGCGAGGAAAGGGCTTACAGAAATAGGAATGTCTTATTTTTTGATCCCAGCCTCCTGGGATGTTTTCATGGGTCTCCCTCAGTCGTTCAGCACTTTAGTTTTTTGAGACAAGGTCTATCTCTGAACCTGAAACTCATTGATTGGCTTGCAAGCCTCTGGGATCACACTGCCTCAGCCTCCACAGCACTGAGGTCATGAATGAACACCATTGTGCTCAGTTTATACGGGTTCTGCGGATTTAAACTGGATCTTCATGTTTATGTAACAAGCTTGTGTGCGCGCGCGCGTGTCCCTCTCCCTCTCCTTCTCCCTTTCCCTTTCTCTCAACTGGAGAAGTGCGATGCACATGACTGCTGAGGAAGAAGAACCACAGAAAGTCAACTAGCAGCAAAACAGTCCCCAACACTAGGGTCAAGGGAAGTGAGCCTCCTGATGTGGTTCATTCAAGAGCCATGGAGGGGCTGGAGAATGGCTTGCCACTCATATTACTAACCCAAAGGTGTAAGAGACTTTATAAGTTAACTGTAAAACTAAATTAAAGGGTAACTCTGAACATGACAAGGAATCTGAGGAGTGTGTGTGTGTGTGTGTGTGTGTGTGTGTGTGTGTGTGTGTATGTATGTGTGTGTGGTGTGTGTGTGTGTGTGTGTGTGTGTGTGTGTATGTGTATGTATGTGTGTGTGGTGTGTGTGTGTGTGTGTGTGTGTGTGTGTGTGTGTGTGTGTGTAGGTCTCCAAAGGCTTTCTTTAGGGAAGTTAGCAGCAAACAGTGTTTTCCTATTTCTCTGGTATACTGTGATGAACTAACAACATCACCCCCACCAAAAAAAAAAAAAAAACAAAAAAAAAAACAAACCAAAAACAACCCAACCTTCTTGGTAAATTATTTTAGGTCTTAAACAGATTAGGGGCCCCAAGTTGTACACAGTGAGAAGGAATATGGGCATCTTCATTTGAATGTCTGGTTTCCTATTCCGTTCTGTTTCTGGGCTATCTCATTAGCTCTGTTTTACACACCCATAGGCCATTCTTCCTACAGAGCACTCTGAGGACAGCCGCCCTCAGTAAGCAGCACCAGACCCTTCCCCTTTCTCCTCTGGTTCTCAGTACCTCCTGACATTTATTTCCTACCTAGTTTATTTGCTCTCATCAGCAAGCACTGTCAGTGAGCCCAGACTCGAGTGTGCTTGTTCTGTCCTGTTATGACGACAAATAAATGAACTCCTTCAAGAGTGGTTGGATTCCCTCCTGCTAAACTTCTTGTGGTTCTTTACTCAGGAAAAACAAATTGCATTTGTATCGTATCAATCATGACCTCTAAGTGACAATCAGGATAATGAGGAAGCTGATGAACCTGCCTCACCCACTTTAATCAATCTTTTTCTCCTGCATGGCTTCTGGGGCGGAGCTTGGTGTCCCCTTGGGGTCTGGAGCAGCAAACTGTGAAGTAAGACTTTAGTCACATGTCGGCTTTGATCCTTGGCCGGTTATGCGGGAGGGAGGAAGGTAAAGGAGGGAGAGGGTAGGAAGAAAGGAGGAGGGGAGCAGGCTGTGAAGGAGGGAGAGAGGGCAAGAAATGGAGAGGGGGCAAGGAAGGAGGAGAGAGGGGAAGGGAGGAAGGAAAGGGGAGAGGAGGACACAGAGATGTGTGTGTGTGTGTGTGTGTGTGTGTGTGTGAGAGAGAGAGAGAGAGAGAGAGAGAGAGAGAGAGAGAGAGAACACAAAGGCTATTCATAGCCTCAAAGGAAACCTAAGCAACACTGCCCAAGTCTTAACTAACCCATCTCCTTTTCTACCTACACGTGTGTGAGACTCATCTCCCTCCCAACTCTCTCCCATTTCTACCACTGCTATGTTCACAGGCTCCCCGCCCCCTAAGGAAAACAGCATCAGAGTCAGTAATTAAGCAGATGATGGGCTGGGGAAGATAGCTCTGTCAGTGCTTAGCCAGCAAGAATAAGGACCTGAGTTCAGATCTCCAGCATGCACAAAAAGCTAGGCATGGTAGCAGACATCTGCAACCCAGCAGTGGGGGTTGGGGGTGAGGCAGAAGTGGGAGGACCCCTGCAGCTTGTTGACAGCTGTTCCAGTCAATGAGCTCCAGGTTCAGTGAGAAACTCCATCTCAGAGTAAATATTGTAAAGAGCAATTGAGGAAGACGTCCAACACCAGCTTCTGGCTTCCACATGAACATGTACACATACACACCAGACATACATGTACACATATGCATGTGCACATACACACACAAAGTGAGTAGGTGAAGGCAACCTTCTTTGAACAAAGAAAGGCCTTTTCCTCTTTCCACTGAGGCTGCAAACAAAAACACTGCTCAAAGGCAATGTGGGGGGATGCTAGTCACTACTGTCATGTGGATGGAGTTTAGAATAGGTGTTTCACAGTCATGGCATAGACAAGTCTCAGGCTTAACCCTTCAAACTGGGAATACTGAGCTACTGAAGAGCTTTAAAGAAGTAGCACAGCTTTTGGTCACTGTCTTGGTTTCATCCCCTGTTGCTATGATAAAAATAACCAGATAAAAGCAACTTATTAGAGCAAGAGTTGATTTTAGCTCCCAATTCCAGGTTGCTGTCTGTCATTCTGGGGACTGAAAGGGAACAGAATTTGAAGTAACCAGTCCTGTTCACAGTCAAGGGCCGAGAGCGAAGGAGACACGAGTATGCAAGTACTCAGTTGGCACTCTCCACTCAGTCTAGAACTCAGACTCAGGGAATGATACTGCCCACAGTGGACGGGTTTCCTCACCTCAGTTAACATAATGGACATCATCCCCCACAGATGTGTCTACAAGCTAGCAACCTAGACAATCTGTCATTGGGACTCTCTTCCCAGGTGATCCTACATCATTTCAAGCGACGATCAAAACTGGCAATCACAGAACTTCTCGTGGGAAGGCATCATCGCCTTTTTTAGTTTATGAATTTAAACTGGGGAGAATTTAGAAGCAGAGAAGTGTCAGGGAATCTCATTCCCTTCTTCTTAAAAATCACATCGCTGCTAGAAAGCCCATAGGAGGGGCTGCCACTGAGTGTAGAGTGGATGAGTGTCAGCCACCCTACCTACCTACAGTGGGTCAGGGAAGAGCAAGTAAACACAGGGATTTATGCATGGAGAGCTCCTTGTTCCAAACAAGTCAACTGCTTTCTGAATAAAAGGCACCTTTCATTTTTGTTCATTTTTTTCTACATCATAGCTTTAAAAATAAATTTAGAGTTATTTTTCTCTTCCAAATTCAAATATCACTTTCTTGGCTCAGACTACCAACCAGGCTTCTGCCAGTGATCAGATGCCCAATTCCAGTTTCTAACCAGACATTTAAAGATTCAGACACATTGTGTGCATGCGTGCGTGTGTGCGTGCGTGCGTGCGTGCGTGCGTGCGTGTGTGTGTGTGTGTGTGTGTGTTTGTGTATGAGAGACAGAGGAGAGAGAGAGAGAGAGAGAGAGAATCTAAAGTAACCAAAACTCTGACATTTTCTTACTCTGGTTATGACTTTCATAGTGTGATTGTTTGCAAAGGCTTGTTTTCAAGAAGATGTTGTGTGTAATTCCATAGGACTCCTATTTGAAGATCTCCAAATTGATAACACTTCGGACACAGACAAGGAGCTCTCCTGACAGTGAGTGCCTGTCTGGTGCAAAGCAGGAAGGAAGAAGATGAAGCTCATGAATTTATGGAACTAAGAGCTTTTCATGTGCTGTGCTCAAGCTGGTCTTCACCCCCCTCATTCAGAAGTACAGCATACAAGTCACTTTTTTCCTGATTTCTATCTCCTCTGCTCCTCAGTTCAAACACACTATGAACCATGAGTAAAGCAGTTTCTCTCCTTCAAACACCTTTAAAAAATGGAGCAAACACATGGTATTTCAGGTAAAAAGAATTATTAAGATGCTATGTAAAACAGGGAAAAGAGGAAAGAAATTAGGGTCACCAGACAAGCTACTTTATATAGGGATTATATAGGATGCTGTAATGTTAAGAATGCTTTTACTGCATCAAAATGTGTATGTTTAAATGTAATTTCTGATGTGATACAATGGGGTGGGGCTATGATGAGATTCAACCTTCATAGGTTAGATTAATGCCCTTATTAAGGGTGCGTATCTGTCCCCTTCATCAAGTGAGAACACTGGGAAGAGGAACAGTCTCTGAGAAAGGAGGCCCTCAGGACACTGGTGACACCTTGTCTTGGATTTCCTAGAAATCCTACAAAATAAATTTGAGTTGTTCATAAATCACTCAGACTAAGGTCTTCTCTTATAAGCAAACCAAACCAATTAAGAGACTCAGTATCTCTGACAGGACATATTTAAGAGAAGACTGGAATATGGTGAAGGACCCAATCTGAGGTCCTATAGCAGATTCCAGGAGCTTCAGGGAGATGGGGCTGTGGCAGGGGGTGGGTGCAGAGACCAAGGCAAGGGGAAGTGAAAATGGAAGATGGTTGTGGTGGGAGGGGCCTTGCAGGTTGTATAAGACTCTGATTTTATGATTGAAAAGACAAGTTTCCAGAAAATTCTGGGAAAATGAGTAATAATCTGACATGAGTTTTAAAAGATGAGTAGGATAGCCACAACAGCTCATTTGAGAAATGATGGTGCTTGAACCAGTGTAATAAAAGAAACAGTCATGAACTGGTTGTAGTGTAAGGGAGCATCTCAGTGAATGGCAATTCCACTTCTGAGTGGATGACAGATGTGTGGCCCAAAGGGTGGAGAGAGAGTTTGGTCTGAGACATCTGTAATTGACAGTTGGATATACAAATCTGGGGCTCCTAGGGGATGTATGGGCTAGACATATAAATTTGAGAATCATTGAAATAAAGGCCATGAAGGGATGTTCTAGTAGGTTAGCCAAGCCAGACCAAACCACCTGGGGAAAGCTCAGGAGCTCTGCTGTGTTTACAGGTCAAAAAGATGGACGGTCTAGTGTCCAGAAGACAACCAAGGTGCCAGTCTTGAACCAAGAGGAAGAGTCTTCTAACACATGAGGTGGTCAATGCTATCAAACACTGCCCCAAACCTGGGTATGGTTTATGGCAGGCATGTAGTCCCTGAGACTAGAATATGGAACTGATTCATCACCTTTTTTCCCCTTAGCCCTGATATATAATAGGCAATCTAAATGCCGAATGGACAAATAAAAAATAACAGTTGTGGTTAGTCACAGAGAACAGGGTGTACTCTCTGCTGCTTCCTTGCCCGTGAGTGGACGCCTACATTAGGACAGCCTCGGAAGAAGATGATCACCATGCCAGGCACTCTTGCTCCATCTATGTCACACCATCCAGAGACACTCACAGGCTGAAAACCTTCAGAGGTTTTAGGAATCTAAGATGAAGGGTTGGGAAGACATGAAGGCCAACAGAAAAGCTATGAGGAACAGTGGGACATGTGGGGGTGGAGGAGACCAGAATGTCCAGAAAGATGCCAACCCAAGACAGAGATCCTGAATACAGGAATCTGAAGAGCAAGGCACAAGGAACTGAAAACCAAGGTGAGCTAAAGACAGGGACTGAGAAGAGCGGACTGTGCGAAAGGAGGCAGACAGACCAGAGTAGGAGAGAAAAGAATTAAAGGCAGGAGAGAGAAAAACAGATCCCAAGGAAGCCGGAAACTGGGGCCTGGAGGAAGAGCCAAGACGAGGCAGCACTAGCAGCTTGACAGACAACCGTCAGGGCTGCAGGATGGTGCGTGAGTTCTGAGGAGATAGGGCCAGTTAGGGAGGCCCCTCCACAGAGCCTTTGGGTACTACGAATGGAAGGAAAAACACCACCCAGGCTGAGATGTTCAGGAGACAGGAACGACAGGGGCCCTGGGCTTACAAGTCTCTAGACTGCAGGCCCGTTCTTCCCCTGGCCTGCAGTCAGCAGCCACAATATCCAAGGCCACTTAAGGCAAGAAACCAAACAAAGCCCTTTTAACTAGATGACCACCCCGATTAACATTTGGCTAATTAAGGGAAGATATCACATATATATTTTCACATTTTTTGGGGGGGTTCTATTTCCAGCTCAGTGAGACTTGGTTTAGTGACCAAAAATAATCAAGACAACAGAATCTGAATTATTATTTTTCCAAATGCATTGAGTAGCGGTGGCTGCTGTTGCCAAAACTGCTTTGAACAATAGGATTTTGACACGGAGACTGAAATCTAAACAGCATGAAGAAATCTCGAAAGCTGAGCCGTCCCCATTATCTCATGCTTTCAAGACTACAGTCCAAAAAATGAGTGATGAGTCTCCATTTGTGCAAGCAGAACAGTGGTCCAAGGCCCAAGAGAGACACTGATTGCCCATCTGCTTGTTTATACAGCCCAGAGATGGTGACTGGACAAACAGCTCATTTCCCTTGAAATTGGACCAAACTGGGGTGTGTATAGTGGGTGAGGGGTGCTGTCATATGTGACGAGAGGAAAGAGAAGACCTCTCATGGGAAAGGGCCTTGAGATCAAAGCTGTGGGTCAGCAAGCCAAGCAAAGATTGGTGCAAGCAGCTGGCCTCCCACAAAGGCTTTATTCCGACAACTTTTTGCATCCTAACCTCCCACTCCACCCACCCTGGCATGGAGGCACAGAACTAGACCTCCACTCCTCAAGGCCAGGACATGTTGAGATATTTAGATGAATGAATCAAATAGAGAGTGTCAACACCAGGCCGGCCTCCAGTCTTTGGCAGCTAGACCGATTCTGCTCCAGTGTATTCCCTGACCATGTTAGACTTCTGTGGCAGCTTATCATTTGCCATACTGTATAACAGCTTACATTTTGCTTTCTCCTTGTCCCCTAAACAAGACAGTGGCCTACCTGAGGACAACGACTTGAGACACTTCTAACTCCACAGCAGAGATCTTTATAAGTGAAGGGCCACCGTCCCCTGCTTATGGTTGGTGGGGGTCAGCAACTCCTAACATTGCTCCTCTTTTTCTACTTGCCAGCATGAGGAAATGCCTCTCCCCACCCCACCGCCATCAGTCTGCGGGAATCAGCGATGGCTGGCACCAGAGACTCTGGCCTCTGCAATAGGGTTGGGAGAGTTTTCTCAAGACTCTATTCGTCTAGTGGCATTATCTGTAAACCCAGCTTGGATGACTGAGGCAGGAGGATCAGAAATGCAAGACCTGCCTGGACTACACAGCAAGAGCCTTTGTTTGTCACAAACAAGCCTTGCTGTCTGAAGGGGAAAAATATCTATTTTTGACTCAAAATGATTAAGCTTAACAATAATTTTCTACCCATTGCCACAGATGATGAGTTAATGCACAACAATACAGTCATGGAATAGTATGACATATGAACAAAGCAGGTCCTTCATAATTTGCTTCTAATTATTCAGAACACATTATAGGCATACTATAGACTACTTAATGGTACAGAGAGCTACATAAGTAAGGCAATAAAACCCAATTTCAGATTTTTATCTCTAAGCATCTAGAGAGACACATAGAAGTATAATAAGCTACATTGTAGACACTGTATATAGCATTAACCAGTCCCCTCAGGGAGGAAGATCACAGCCCTGGAATGTAGAGTTGGGCTGGTGAGCCTGAGGTCCGCCTACAAATCTCAATATCCCCACTCTTCTCAGCTTGCCATCTGTAACCACTGTGTTCTAAGCTTAAGCCCACCCATGGTGAGTGAGCTACGGGAGGCAGTGAGAGGGTAGGAGGAAAGGCAAGAGAGTAGTATCTGTTCTTGCCAAATCACTAGAGAACTGTGGGATTACTTGGTATGAGCTACTTAGTGATAGTACCAATGACTTAACCGCATGGTTGAAACTACTAATCTCTACACATCCCAGCGGCACACCACTGGCTCAATCCATTTTTCTTCCAGACGAAGTAGCTGTGTGGATGGCTTTTTAGGTCATGTGTGAAAAGATACCATCTTAGGGGTTGGTTATTTCATTTCAGTAAGTGCCAAGATACTATCATTGCTTGGTGGTGGAGCAGTGGCCCTCGAAAGGACAAGTACAGTTAGGCCACCTATGCAGGGGATGTACAAAACCAAAGCATGCCTGGAGTGCTCCAGTCACAGAGATATAAGAGCAACTGTACTCAGAGAAATGTTGGACAAAAGGAACACTCAAAAGAAGCCTAGAGCTGATTAAGTTCAAGTTGCATGCGAAGTAGTTACCCAAAGAAAGAAGGTGACTCAGCACCGTAGTCTCTAGTCTCTGGAAGGTAGACAGAGAGAGAAGAGTCACACAACACAAAGGTTTCCCCTTACACAAAACTGTTGCTCAGAGAGGAACATAGGATGCAATCATGGAACAAACAGTGGTCATATATCAGTTTATGTAGCCATTGGCTTTCTTCAGTCCTTTAGTTACTGCTCTAGATAGTTCTGTTGGGATCCCACCCCCACCTCCTGGCAGTTTGCTGCTCTTTGGTTTATATTATCACGGCCTGGAGGAAACAACAAAGGCCACATTTGCTAGCTTGTTCCCATTTAGGTGTCTCTTGGATGCCGTCCATTCAATACTTTTGAGAAATAAATGTAACACACAGATATATGGTATTTTAATATCGAGTGTATGTAGTGTGATCCTGGAGGAGAGGTTCCACCAGGGAATAAATTCATCATTTTAAATTAAGACAGGTGCTGTGTCAAATTGACACACCTGGAACATGCAATCACAATTCATTAACTTTAATATAAATTCCAGATCCTGGTTTCTTATCTGCATTTTCAGGAATAGTAAATTGGCATATAAACTAAAAATTGAATTTTTTTTTCCAACATGGATTTAAAAGTGGCTCTTAGCTTACTCTACACATTCTACTGGCTCCACTCCAATCAGAGAGAACTTTTGAGAGCTTGTGTGCAGCAGCACAATTGGCTGGAACTATTTTTTGATATCCTACAGCTTATAGAAAAACGTTATCTATAAGACTCACAGAAAAAAACAAATATAAGTACAAAGGACACATTCAGATCCCACATGATCATAATTTCCTGCTATGTCTACAAAAATGTTCCTGAGTCCGTCTCTAAATATCCTTTACCCTTTGGGGGATAAAAAAACCCTCTCAACTCTATGGATTTGTATTTCAGTTCAACCATGTCAATTACTGGTGATTTCTGCCTTTCTAGCATGGAAAGTAGCTTGGTCCTCAGCTCTGTTGGAGTGGCCATCACTAATTGGCCATGCAGGGACCACAGAGACTACAGTCCCCAAAGAAGGCACAAGGATGTATGAATGAACTGAACTGGGAATTTTGTTGAAGGCAAGAGTGTAGGAAACAGAGAAGCTTCCGATTTTGTTCCTTAAAGCTTAGTAATATCCTAGCTATTATCTTTTTAATTTTTTTGTAAATTACAATTAAAAATATAAAGTATATAAGTTCAGAGCTTAAACTATGAAGCACTTGTGTGTGTAGCTTTAACTTGTTTGTTTTGTCTTTCATGTCTGTGCTTGGAAAGGTAACTCTAGGCTTCTCTCCTCACTCCACACCCTTTATCTCTCCCTCGCCATCTTCCAGACATTGAATTATATTAAAATAGGAATCTTACACAGTTGTAAGAAAGGGCCTACAAGAGCTGTTTAAGGCCGTTTGTCCCTGGGAAAGGAAGGGAAGGAGTGTTTATTACATCAAGTGCAGGAAGTAGAGACCTCTCGGAGGACTGATGTCCTAGGATTCCAACTGCAGAGACAGTGTCTCAGAAGTGGGATAGAAACTTTGGCATATGGGAATTAAAGTCCCTGCAAATACATTCTGGCTGATGGTGATGATTCTTATGTGCAAAAATAGTCACAAACATGTGAGTCACTTTGTAGCACTGGGTGTGTGAAGCTAAGATTTATGAGCTATGTGTTTACCCCATGTAGAAACACAGAGAAACAAAGAGTTTCCTTCAGAGAGTGAGAAGAATATAAAGTACCATACTCGGGAAATACTATCGTTTCTGAAGAAGTTCTAAGGACCAGAAGAACACACTTACATTTTACTATTTATTTGAACCTTGAGACACTATCCCTTTCCCAAGGTGATTACAAACATCATCCTTTGTAAACTTAGATGAATAAAGCACAGTCAGAACCTACAGATTGAGGGTCCAGCCATCAAGAGATGGCAATCTGAGCAACGGCCTGTTCATTGTGGTAACCTCCTCCATATTGGCCACCTTCACTGTATGCCTGTTGACCTCTGATGAGAGACAGTGTCTCTTGCTTCAGAAGGTTGAAAATGTGTTGGCTTCTTTGACCAAAAGTATATAATGTCTTATTTCTATATTTAAAAAAGGTTGGCTGTTTTTGTTTCCTACCCCAAATGAAAGCTAATTGCTTTGGGAAAAGTCAGAAATCACTATCCTGGGAAAGAAAACCCAAAGCAATGTGACATGCTTTCTTAGAATCCCAGAGATACCCATCTAACCTCAAACATCCTATCCAACTCAGGCCAGATCCACATATGTGTATGAAAAACACTTTTGAAAGATTCAAATTCATAGGCCTGCTGCAATAACCAGCCACCTGAGTCTTGTCAAGCCACAGAACTGTGTAAGAGAAACTAATGTTATTTTGAGCTACTAAATTTGAAGCAGTAGGCAATAAAGCAACAAGTAATGGAAGCATACACCATGGACCTACTGTCACAGGCTAGGATTACAATCTCCTCTGGTAAGTCTAAGTCCCTGAAGCAAAACCTGGGTGCATCTTGCTCCTCACTGAGTGTCCAGTGCTCAGAACACAATAAGATCTAAAAGAATATTTAGTCAGCAGTTTGACCAATTTCTTCTGTGTTCATAAGACAGAGGGAAGTCTCATGGTCAATACAGTATCACAGATGAAACTAAATTCTTAGCAATGTAAGTAAAGCTCAAAGGAACACAAAGGCAGGAGTGGAGATGTGGGGTGTGGGGTTATGTCACACACCATACCAGAGAGCTGACATGCTTTAGGTGACTTCACAGTTGCAATGATCATATATATATGTAAAGTTGGTGTTATTATCTCTATCCTTGGGATTAAGGAAGCCAGCCTGTTTTCTAAGTCAGAAAGTTAGGAAAGGATTTGAACTCAGGTTTGTATAACTCTAAAGCCAATCTTCTTTTTACTATAGTGTCCCAGAAACAAGAAAACAATCTGTCAGAGAGCTAAAACCCAGCCACTGAATATTACCCAGAACTGTCTACCTCCATTAATTGATGTCCACATGCTAGAACCCATTTCACCACTGGTCCTCAGACTAATCTCAATCAGTGTCATATTCATGAGTTCAAACCAAGGAAGCAATGCCAGAGGATGAAGACAGCAGATAATGATGCATATATTATTCTAGCAACTAGGCTCACTTCTAGAATTGTGAAATTCAAGGAAGACGTTCATGGGAGAATCATGCCCTACTAGGAAGAATTGCCATTTCAAATAGATGTTCAATGGCTTTCCACATGATTTACTTGAACATATTAGAGCCCTCTTGAATTATTATAGCACAATTACTCCACATTTCATTATTTCAGCAAGGAAATGGGATGGTGTGATAAGCTCAGTAGGCACATGGTTTCATTATTTCAATGAATAATTCAAATGTCAACAAGTTGGTGGATGCTGGGGTAAGAGGGGTAGTTGGACATAACGAAGGTCCTGGTGTCTGTTTTCCAGGTCTCCATCTGAAAAGGGTGAGCTATAGAGGTCTGCCTGGCAGGTCAAGAATCTAAGCGCTCAAGTGTGGCTAAAACTATGAAGGGGCGTGCACTGGCTGGGCTTACTCCCTACAGTGAGAAAACTGTTTCTCTCTATTTAAAATAGTTCTCATCTACTCCAATATGCATTTTTAATTTTCAGAAGCAAATTAAAGTGTTTGCACAAGCCACCCACACGACATATTTGTTCTGAACTCAAAGTGTTCAATAAAAGGATTGGGAATGACACAGTCATGTTGTCTACCCTTTGCTTAGAATCTTTTAAAGTTAGTTAAAAAAAAAAAAAAAGAAAAAGAAAAAGCAATTTTCACCATTCTCCAATCTGCTAGAAAGCAGGGCTCGGGTCCTGAAACCGTTAGCAGTTGTTACCAAGGATAAGTGAAGTTGTTAATTCTCTTATTTACTGTCTGTCATCCTCTACCCTATTAGCCATGGAGAGGAGGTACTCATGCAGCATCTCAAGAATTGACCGTTTGCAGTCCAAACTAGAGGCCACTAGGTGGCGATGTTGTGGATTTTGGCTGCCATAGTGTGTGTGATCCGTAAGGCATGGTGTCTTTGATGGAATTCTGTGTATTTTTTCTGTCACTGAGAAGTAACCATAGCAATTACATTTACATTTTAAAATAAAACATTTTTTTAATGGCTAAAGATACAGCCTTGTAGAAAAACCCTTTGCCAGCTTGTACCTTTAGACACCTACCTGACTTTTATACTATATTTATGATGATGTACAAATGTTAACAAAATGGAAGCTTCCTGTCCTAGATAAATCCAATCACATACATTCTTCTGTCTAGAGTTTGAGCAAGACAAACAGATAAACACAACTTCTTTCTAGTAGTGAAGACAGTCCTCTGTAATTATCTAATTACCTTTGCATATCACTCAAGATACTACTAGGTGAGTAAACCTGTGATTGATTGACTTTCAGAGCACTATCCTGAGCCATCTGAAAGGACTGTGAGAAATGACTGAGAATGTAAGAGTAAGGCTGGCTGATACACACAGCACCATGCTCCGCACTGAATGCTGTAATCAGTGTTGATCTCTTATTAGCATTCTCAAGGTCCTTTTAAAGCAAAATGAGCTCAGAGAAGAAACAATTTGAGAGAATAAAGTGACCATTACAGAATTATACATTACCTACAAAAATTATGTATTGTATGATACCTATTCTCAAAAGAGCTTGCAAATACTATAGAGGTGTCAAATTCTTCCATCAAAAAAAAAAAAAAAAAAGACAATAGCTAAGTACAAGAGGAACCATATGATAATTGCAAGAAATGACCAATTAAAACCTCCCTGAAATGGAATTAGAAAGTAGCACATTGAGTGAAGGAACCCAGACCCAGAAAGACAAACGCCACCAGTTCTCTCATCTCTGATTCTTAGTTCCAAATCTTCAGATGTGAGTATACGTGTATATACACCCTGGAGTAACGACAGAAACCACCAAAGTTAAAAGGGGCCATGGGTGAGGCCTAGAGAGTGGACCAGTGGGATACAGGTGATGTGAAGCGGGAAATGGGAAAAAATGAGGAGGGGGGCTTTATCTGGGGCAAGAGAAGGAAGGTCATTACAGGAGAAGAGGAAGGTACAAATAATACTAAGGATGTTTGATAAAGACTCAAGGACTAAAGTCATTTTCTGTTTACCTAAAATTATATTTAAATGTGCATGCCTCTCTCTCTCTCTCTCTCTCTCTCTCTCTCTCTCTCTCTCTCTCTCTCTGTGTGTGTGTGTGTGTGTGTGTGTGTGTGTGTAATCAAGTTATTACACTTGGGCTGCCAATGGTCCCTATAAGAGCCATAGACTAGTAAAAACCCTAGTACCTGGCATGAAAAACCTTCACTCAAGTTGTTGGTCAGGGAAGTCATAGGTTATGGCTGTTGCTCTTGGTTGCCTCTCAGAGACTGAAAATTTTAGACTTGGGAGATAGAAGGACCTGGGAGATCCAAGCCATATCTAACCTGAAAGCCTCCTCCCTGAGAACTAACTTTCATAGTACCAGAAGCTGTCAAGGGAGGAGAACAATCAGTAGTCCATCTCTGATGCCTATGAACCACAACAATGACCAACATGGCAATGGTTCCCTAAAGGTGCAACAGTGGCACTCATATCTTGGTGGTAACCAGAAGCTGTCTAATTAAAGTCTATGGTGATATTTTGTTTGTGCTGAAATGTGATTTTATCTGTATGTTAATAAAAAAGAGTGCCTGGGGGTCAGAGCTAAGAGCAAGCCATAGCAGAAGTCTGGCAGTTGTAGAACACACCCTTAATCCCGATCACATGACAGGCAGATCGCTGTGTGTTCAAGGACACCACCAGCATGGAGACATATGCCTTTAATCTCAATACCAGCCATAGAGACCGGGAGGTAGTGACGAGGAGGTCATGTGGTTGGGTTTACAACCAATGAGAAAGTCAATAAAATGACAGACACACAGGAAGTAGGTCTCTTTCTGAGGGGAAGGACGGCAGCGGCAACAAGTCTTAAGAAGGCAGTTTTAGTCTCAGCTCTTAGCTACTGCTCTGATCTCTTGGGCTTTTAACTCTGCATTTGACTCTGTGTTTCTTATTTAATAAGACTGTTACACCTACAAAGGTCAATTCAACAGGGGGGAAATTTTTGTGCCTGGTACTAGAATAGTAGCCAACTACTCAGAGCTAGTGAGGTCATGGATTTTAGAGGAAAACCTACTACTGTCGCTTTACTAGACAGCAGAATTCCTAACTGCATTCTAACATTTGCCCTCATCCCCATAGTTAATTGTGGCTTCCATCCCACATCAAAAACAAATGTACAAACAAACAAACAAACAACTTCTTTTTGCAGCAGATGGAAACCTCAGAAAACCTCAATTGGTCATAATGCAGAGATCAACTGCCCAGCTCCAATGGGTAGATCTACAACACAACTCCCATACTTCAGGTTCAGGGAATATGGTGGAAGAGAAAATGTAGAGACTGTAAGAGCCAGAGGAATGGGACATTTGCAGTGAGGTGGTGTCTCCTAGACATGTCAGGGAAGCCACATTCATGATCGCACAGCACTATGGCTGCCTAAACAAGACCTGATCAATGATAATAGCAATAGATATACTAATGCAGAGGTGGGGATTTCATAGGATCCCATCCATAGAAAAGGAACTATAACAACTAATGTTGGCTAAGAGAGAGGGGGAATTGGCTCTCAGGGATGTGCCCTCTAATTGGTTACGCATTACAAACTGCCAGCCCTGAAATCACATACACATAAGCAATACTAAACTGACTGACTAAATAAACAGGTTGATTTATACATTTATGTTTAAATACACACATACACACATGTGTAAGAATAATAATCAGGAAAAAGAGGCCATCAATTTGAGGAGAAAAGGGCACATGGGAGGGGTTGGAGGAAAATAAAAAAAAAATTTAATTGTAAATAAAACATCTGAAATGAAAAACAAATAAACAAAGCAAAAGAAAAACCTTCTCATAGTTGTTGAGAATCCAAAGAGGAAGTGGTGGCTAGGCCAAAATTACTTGGTGTGATTTATCAGAAAAACAACTATTATGCAAGATGTAGAGCTCAACGTTGATCCCACAAAATAGTCAAATATTCACCACCCTGTCCCCCTTTTTAGAACACAACTGATACATGGTTGCCACTGTTGGAATGACAGACAAATGGGATTCTTTATTGAGATTTCCAGAAGTGGTCCCAAGACTAAGCTATTACCCCAGGTTATAGCAAGTCTGCTGTTCTGATTTTTTTTTGTATTTATTTGGTGAGATATAAAATGCTCTTTCACCCTCCTTGGCACAAAGGGAAATGAGTTATTAATATGGTGGAGAAGAAGACTGCAGATGAGGTCATGCTGACGTTAAGTGAGTTACCAAACCCCTTAGACTCCGTTTCCTTGGTGGAAAAGTGAGAGATGACAAAATCAGTCTCGAGGGATTGCTGCAATGTTTGAGTGAAGCAACACACTTCCACTGTTAAGTCACACAGCACCACTTCAACTCCACACCAAAAGCTAAAGTCCTTTTCACCAGGGTTACCAGTAGAAGGGAGCACGTTCTAAACCTAACATTTGCTTCATTAAGTGGCGACTTCATGTGTGCACTATCTTGATTTATTCTTCAGTGTGACACTGTATAGTGACGTGAAAATTGCATTTTTCAGAGGTATTTATACATCTGAGCAGAGACTCGGGACATGAAGTGATAAAGCCAGTGTTCAGTACAAGGTCTTCTAACTTGAAGTATAGTGATCCCTCCACTTTGTTCAGAACTTAAAACACATACATTTTAAATGTTAAAGATTCTGTATTGCGAACCTAGGTCTCATGCCTCTCACATAATAATGCAAAGCTGAAGTATATATGTATGTAGAGCATTATTTTTGAAAGGAGTAACTTCATTAACAAAGTTTTAACTCAAAAGTGTTTATACTATCAGGACAGCGAAAGTAAATTAGGAGATTGTAGCTCAATATAATGGCAACAACTTCAGAAGCTACTAAAACCCAGGTTCTGGAATATAACTTAATGTATTTTTACTTTTCCCTAAAGAAACCAGTGACATACAGAAAGAGAATATCCACAAGTGGATATGAAGGTGGATATAGAAAGAAAGGGCCCAACTCACTTGTCTCCAACTTCTACTTGATCTGAAAGAAGCTATGGTAATCATGGGCACTTGGATTCCCCCATGAGGAGAGGAAAGGAAGGCACACCCATCCCTTCCACTGTGAACTAGATCTAAGTAACCCTTGAATGCTTACGTGACTCAAGGCCTTGCTCAAGCTTGTAAAAATGAATTTACATTTTAGTCCTTGTTCCAGTAAAGCAATGAAAGAGTCTAGTCCCAAATACTCGGAGGGGTGGGGACATGAGTATATGTGACTTTGTGTGTCTAAATGTCTGTGTTTTCACAAAACATCTAAGAAGGGTTAACAAGGTTTACCTGACGTCTCTCCAAACCACCACCAACCACTGTCTCTCATTTGGGTGAAGTTCTGGGAAACTGCTTAAAATCAGAGGTGAAAGACTACCTTTCAATACTTAAGAAACAAGAAACTGGCACAATCCCTATTATGGAGGTAGAAGCAGGATGATCAGGAGTTCAAGGTGATCCTTGGCTACACAGTCACTCGGCACAGAGGCTAGCCTATGCAACAATAAGACTCTTAAAAAGAATAACAACACAGAGTTAGGAGGGTTTTTTTCCTTTCTATTTCCTTCCTTTTTTCTTTCCTTCCTTCCTTCCTTCCCTCCTTCCTTCCTTCCTTCCTTTCTTCCTTCCTTCCTTTCTCTTCCTACTCTTCCTTTTTTAGATAAGATCTTATTACATAGCCCTAGCTGGTCTGGAACTTACTAGGTAGACCAGGCTGGCCTCAAACTCACAGAGATCTGTCTGCTTCTGCCTCCAGAGTACTGGGACTAAAGGCTGTACCACCATGCTCAGCAAATTAGAACTTTTGAAGGTCAAAAAGCAAACACCTACTTAGTATGTCAGATTCTGACAATAGTCTTAAATAGAATAATTGGTATTTGGTCTTACCCTGTGGTTAGACATGGAGGATACTGCATGCTAGGGTAATTTAAGATATAGATCCCTTATCTTGTCCTGGGATGAACATATAGATAACAGCATCTCTCTATACCAGAAAGCTAAGGGGGCAGCTTAAAACAGAGAACCAGATTTTAGTAACATGGAAGAAAAGGTAAGAGGTAAAATACTATGATGATTAGTAATGATTGTCGACTTGACAGGATCTAGACTCACTGAAGAGACAAACCTCTGGGCATGCCTGTGAGGGATTATCCAGATTAGGTTAATGAGGTGGGAAGACCTATCCTGAATGTGGGTGTGTGATCATACCCATGCCAGTGCCAGCATGGTACATCTTCCTTCAAGATGCACAAAGCAAACTTCAGTAGGTGCTGCTATTGATACGAACTCCAAATGGACTGTAACAAAAGCAGCGTGTTAGAGTGACATCATTCTACAAAGCCACGATAGCCTACTATCAAACTTCCATAATTTTGCTCATCTAATGGATAGAAAATGAAATTTCAGTGTCATTTACCTTACACGTCTTCCGTCTTAAAAGTGGAATCTTTTCCTATGTTTTATGAGCAGTTTCTACAACTCACCCAATCATGTGCTTTTTCTTCATTGATCAATGCCTGGGAACTCTTGTGGTAAAAGCTATAAAGTCTGCTGTTGTTCTACTTAGAGGTTCAATTATGGCCCTTGTCAATGTTATCTGACTTGAAGACTTTTTAAAAAGAAGTTACTGTGTGCATACAGCCAACCAAAGTATTTTTATCTGGAGGGGGCCTAAATAGCACCATGGCTGATTATAGGCTGAAAATACCTCTCTCTAGATTCTACCACAATTCTCTAATTCTTAAAGGATTTAAACAGGAAAGCCACAGAGGGAAAATAAAAACCCTCTAGGGACTTCACCCAATTCAGGGTGTTTGTTCAGAAATTCAACAGACAGTGATAAATATTTATCATAGATCAGGATAAGACTGTATTACAGGCCCAGAGAAAGGAAAAGTGAACAGAGTCAGCCAGCCAGCCTCTCGGCTATTGTAGAATACTTAGCTGTTTGGACATTGTAATTGTCTGTACTCAATATAGGAAACCAGTTACTGCTTTTTGTTTTATTTTTAGCTCGGTAAAATTATTGGAGTTTTGCACTATTATACAGAAAAGTTGTACATTAATAGAAGTATTGTCTTAGCTGGTCAAACAACCACAGAGAAAGCAGGGCCAGAGTCAGGTTGAAATTTATCATGGGTAACAGAACATGAGATAAGGCCAAGTGTGGGAGAGTGCTGTATTAGGGCCAGTTTTAGTTACAGCCTTCCCTGCTGAAGCTATAAACACAAATGGCCAATTTAACAACAAGGAGAGACCACCTATAAGATCTAGACCTAAGGTCTAATCAGTTGCTCTGTGGCTTCTTTCAATTACAGGATCCCTGCTATGTTTATGAGGACTTTTAATGTGAGCATCATGGTTTTGAAGGCTATATCATTATTGGCCATGTTTGATCTGAGGGTGGGAAAGCATGGGCTCAACAAAACAAACAAATGCCTGCAAAAAGTTACTCAGGACGGCACTGTAAATTGGCATCCACACGAGCCTACTGTGGGAGAGAAGGGAAAAGGTTCAGACACCACAGGGATCGAAACCCAGAAGGCTGGTGCTAGTAAAAGTCCTGTTTGGCTCAGGAAATGAAAATTAGCTGAGAACAAGTACCATGGCTTTGTCAACACTATTTCAGGGTGTTCTGAGAAAGGAAGGATGATCAAGACAAACACATCATCTCATTCCAGTGTGGCAACAGGATATGATTTACAAATGGAAAATTAGGCCATCATGATTGTTACAAAAACTGAATTGCTGCTTATATTCAAATAATTCTAGTCATGTATCAGCTGAGTCACAGTGCATGTGACTTCTCAGGCTTAAAAAAAAATCAAAACACCTAATTGCTTAAGATTTTGTGGGTAAAAAGACCCCAATGGAAAACTAGCCGTCTTGCTAAATGCTCTGCACAGGCTCTTGTCATGGCATCTTTTCTCAGTTCTGCTTCCAATATGACCCTCTACTCAGTTTTCTGACACTTGGAGCAATCTTTTTATTCTACATTTTTCCCTTTGGACTGTCACATACATCCCTAGATCTTAAACTGCTACCTTTGTGGATGGCTTGTAGCCACAGGCAGCTACGGATATACATGAGTAGGGCCCAACAACAAACTTGTAAACTTCTTAAAACACTATAATTTTTCTCGATTTCTTTTTGTCACTCGGTCACAGATTTTTTTGAGCATGAACTTTGTAGACGATAGCATCATGTTGCAGTGTCACCAAGCTCTCTCTCACAAACCCAGCACCTTTACCTGTGTGCCACACAGCCACATCAAAGGTACCATGTCCAGAGTTTATTTTATGGTCTTCCTTGTAAGTGTCCAGCCAGTTATCCGGGCAAGAAAGGGAGTTACCTTTTCCTCATGTTTTGCTTTATTTTTGCATTGCACCTAAACAGAGCTTATTTATACAATCCTCCCTCTCTCCCTCCGTATCTCCCTCCCTCCCTCCCTTCCTTTCTTCTTTCCTTCCACCACCATTATTTGAACTCAGGTCTTCGCAACTCTCTTTCTTCTTCAATTCTCTTTATATTATTGATAGTTAAAATACATTTCTTGACAACAAAAGAAAAAGTAGCCTCCCACCCCACCCCCACCAAATAAGATACATAGCCCAGCATGCACATGTCATTCCTGTACACAGTATTTTCCATTATCGTCTATTGTGTATAATATGAAGTTCAGGTCCTTCATCAAGTCCTATAGCAATTCTCTTCTCTTTACAGGTCTTGAAATCTTTACACAAGCCCTATGATCTGGTCACCCCAAGTCGCATCCATTCCTCAAACACATCACATTTTTCTCATTATGAGAGTTGCAGTGATCCCTCTGCATGGAATGCCTTTCCTAACCTGTCTGAGAAGAATTCTTCTGAAGAGCATGGTGGTGGTCATCGTTAGAGGGATGCCAGAGGGTGCAATGAAAAGAAGACCCGTTTTCCACAGGATCCAGACCATACAGACTCTTGGCAAGTGTCTGAGATTGTTGCCTCTCTCAGCAGCAACACCTCTGCACTTTCTGAAAAAGTCTTAATGAAAAGTATTTCCTTTCTTAAATCTCATCCCCAGCTTTCCCCCTCCTGACCCTAACATCCAGTTTTACTATCATATTGTACCAACTGCAAGTCTGATGGAGATTTCACATTTCAGCATTTCTGACCTCGAGGTATATCATACGATCTACACATCAAGGCTTTGTTAGCAGCAATCTTTCCCTTAGAAGCCCATGTATTAGTGCTGTTACTTATGAGAATGTGAAATCAGATAAACATTATACTTAAATTGCATGAAAAGTGCCATAAAATGTGATTATCCAAGGTCAATAATGCATATTTGTGGTGGGCCCAGAATTTTATGTTTTCTATTAATCAGAGAAACAGCTTTAAAAAACACTTCCAAAAAAAATAGCTGGCAGCAATGTCACACATCTTTAATCCCAGAACATGGGAGGCAGAGGCAGGTGGATCTTGAATTCAAGGCCAGCCTGGTTTACAAAGTGAGTTCCAAGACAGCCAGATCAGTTACACAGAGAAACCCTGTCTTAAAAAAACAAACAAACAAACAAAAAATAGTACTGTCTTCTCTCCATGTTCCCATCCAACATACTGCCTAACTACAGTCCATGGACACTGGAGTCAAGAGAAACTGAAACCATATAAAACTTTTTTTTTTTCTTAAAAAGAAACTACTCTTTAGTGTCCTATTAGTTAGTAATCAAGAGATATTCCATTTGTGTGTCCAGCAAATAAAGCTATACAGCCTCTAAACCATATTAGGCTAACATTCTGCATCATGTAGTTCTCAGTTATATACTGCTGAACTACAAAACCATGGCCTTATGTGGTACTGTGCCACATCATCACCCGAGTGGTCTTAGCTGGCAGCCAGACATAGAGCCAATGGAGGGTACAGGGTGAGTCTGTAAAACTCTACGCTGTGATGATGATGCTGACAAGGCAGAGGAGTAGCAGAGAGGGGATAGGGAAGAAGAAGATCGAGAAAGATGGGGGCCATAGCTCTAACGTAGCACCTTCCAACAGAAATAAGATGTGAACCACAAACAGAATTTTAAGTTGTCTGATAGTCACACTTAAAAAGTAGAATAAAAAGATTCATACTAAGGCTACATTTCACTTATGTTACTTAATTGAAAGAAGATACAATCACTTTACAATGAAATCCATCTTAAGAAAACAGAAACAAGGGATTTTCCAGTTTCTATTTGCTCTGCTACTGGACTTAGCCATATTCGAGTTGCCCAACAGCAACACGTGGCCAATGTCTGCTGTATCAGACAGTGCAAGTCCAAGTTGTCTTTATAAACCCAGCTAAATAATAAGGTAATAATAATGTGCTACTTCCAGAGTGGACTTTTCACCCCATCATGTTGGGAACATTTAAAATGACCGAAATATTCCAAAGTTTGAAAAAAATAGAGTATAATATTCCCTTCAAACTCTTTTTGTGTCTTGTTTTGGATAATTTTTTTGAAACATGATTTGAGACAATCCCTGGTATCCTTTTCACCTTCCCTTCATTCTGTGGGCTAAAAAAGGGCTGGCTATAGCCCATCTTTGTCTAATAAGAAAGTCCTTGCAGGATCCAGGAATATAAATCATTTTAGGATTATCAATATCTTTATATGGCAGGGTCTGAATACATATTTTTGACTATATATTAAGAAGTAAACTAAAGTTTACAATGGCAATCTTCAATTTGAAATCCACAATGGCACTATCTGGAGAGTGAGAAATATTCTATTACCTGACCCCACCTAAAGCTCCCATGGCCAGAGAAGCTGGTGGTGGATGTAGAGTTTGTGTTGGGTATTGAGACTTAGAAAAGTGGGTCACCTCTTCTGAAGTTGTTGGCCAATATGGTTCCATGAGCCCACAAGGATTGCAGGCTCCTGCAAACACTCTTAGTTACATCCAGAACTTGATGATAAGACCAATCTAGTACTTGCCTGGAAGTTTTATCCAAACCGGCTAGCTTTCATAGTATAGGTAGGTGCCATCTATAATGCTGGGGATTATCTTCAGTTTTATCATCAAGACTAATCATCAATTTTACCCAGTTATGACCCTCACAAGCTACAATAACCACCGGCCTGACAAGATAGGGGTGCAATAGTAGTACAAATGCTATGGGAGTAACCAACCACTTTCTGATTGTATCTAAGGTGTGCTCCATGGAATGGAAACTATGTCTGGCATTGTTAACTATACATGGCTAGATAGGTTATAGGCTCTATTGGAGAAGCTAGCACTATTATTCTATACATAGACATAATATTAAACTGACTCCTAGTTACTTTTGCTATCCACAGATCATAGCATCCCTTAACCATCATCAGAGAAGCTTCTTCTAGTCAATGGTGATTAATACAGAGATAAGTGACTGTCCCTAAAGGAGATGTACATATTACACCCCTACTCCCAAGACTTGGGGATATTTGAGGCAGAGAGGGTAGAAATATTTTAAGAGCCAGAAGTGGTGGATAACTTTAAAGAAAGTGTTTTCTACATACAACAGGGCAGTTGCATATATAAACTCATAGAGATTGTGACAGCAAGCATAAGACTTGTGAAAGCGCAAGCCAGAAAAAAATCCCAGCATGGGGGTCAGAGTGGGCATCAAGTTCCATTGATAGCTGAGGAGCTACTGGCATTTGATAGCTACTAGGAGAGAGAGTCCATTTTCTTTAACGGTGTGACCTGGAAGGGCAGGATCCACTCGCAAGTATAGTTAGCCAACACAAACTGGATCCAATGGACTTTTTGAAAGAGGAAGAAGATACAAAAGTTAAACAGGTAGCAAAGTGAAGATGGAGAGAATGGATTTGGGTGGAGTTGGGGGTAGAGCCAATATGATCAAAATGTAGTTGGAAGTTTTCCTGTGTCTTACCTGGTCCACAGCTGCTCAGATAGAAATAAACACACAGAGGCTTATATTAATTACAAACTGCTTGGCCATTAGCTCAGGCTTATAATTGACTAGCTCTTACACTTAAATTAACCCATAATTCTTATCTATGTTTAGCCACGCGGCTTGGTACCTTTTCTCAGTTCTGTCTTGTCATTTTGCTTCCTCTGTGTTTGACTGGTGACTCCTGACTCAGCCATCCTCTTTCCAGAATTCCCCTTGTCTGCTTATCCCACCTATACTTCCTGCTTGGCTACTGGCCAATCAGCATTTTATTTATCAACCAATCAGAGCAACACACATTCACAGCATACAGAATGACATTCCACAGCATCAAAATACTGGAATTTTAAAAAAAATTCTAAAGCACTATTTTAGGTCTTGCTTCCTTGAGCTGAGAAATGTAGGAAATTTTCAAAGTATGACAGGTTTTCAAGGTTCTAACCTATTCATAGCTATCTCTTTTTAACAAAATAATAGAATTCTCAATGTATTAAGATACTGACTCTTTTAAAGACTCTTTAAGGCCATTAAGATAGGCAGGAAGAAAATAAAAACTCCAGTATATACATGTTAGAATTTTCCAGATATAGAATAATAGGAATTTTTAAAAGTATAGAATCTAATCCATATGTACCTCATTTCAAGTTCATTTTACATATGTGAAAAGAAACAGTCTTGTGAATTAAGGGTAGCAAATAGAAGAATCTTCTGGTTATGGAAGCATCTATAGGTTATATATGTATAGTATAACCATAAAGCAACACATTTACCTTGAGGAATCACATAAAAAAAAAAAAAAACCTACCTAGTCAATGCACACAGAACAAAACATTTGAATTGTTGTTTGTTCTCAAGATGGTATTGAGCCTGATCCATTACTCTCATCGAGTATGAGGAGAAGACCAACTCTGACTTCTGCATTCACAAAAACAAGGCTTTGCCACAGAGGAAAGAGCAGTGATGTCTGTACAGAGGGAGCAGCTAGAATGGAGTTCCTGTGACTCATGGACTGAGAATTTCTCTGCTAATTTCCAAGGTGGTTTGGCCATACTTTGTCAATTGACCCAACTTAGCAGCCTTTTGTTGATGGTATGGTATCATGTGGCCTTATTCAGTAATAGAAACAGCATGTTGAAATTTCGCCAACAGTTCCTGCATGCATTTATTTCCCCTGGCTTTCTAGTAAAGAAGAAAGCTCCCTCCAAAAACTCCACACTTATTTTTCTTTCAAATCTTAAACTGAATTCAGAAAATTAAAATAGGAAATATATAAAAGCATTGTACTTTCATGTTCACTAACCCTGATCAATAAAAGCTTCCCAGTTCTACCAAAAATATGGAGGAAGGTACAGAATCTGCAAAGGTTTCTAAGTAAGTGCTGGGTCTCCTGGGTATACCAAAGAGCCAATGGTTGCCAAGCAGTCAGATGATGACATTCACTAGGCCCCAGTTTACCTCTGTGTAAAGGAATGAGAAATATAATACAAAGAACAACAACAAATTTCAAGTTTCCAAGTTGCCATCCTCCTGAGACCAGGAATATAATTCTCATCAACCTGTCAGGGCTGACCACAAATCTGAGCTGGGGAACTACACAAGCCTTTCAAGTCTACATTGTGGTCAGTTAACATCTACCAAAGATACCTGTGCTGTGGTCAGTTAGCATGTACCAAGGACACCTGTGCTGCAGAAGAGAAAGAGAGGTTTGCCTTCAAAATGTTTCAAAGGCAGGAATGACAATGAATGATTGAAGTATGAAATGGTCTTAGAAAGGGACATAAAGGCTACAGGGCAACTCCATCTATATTGGGGATGGAACCACCATTGGAAGATGGACCATAGACCCAGTTGTGTTGTCTATGGTCACTCAGTGACTGAGTGGCAATGGGAGCCTTAGAGAGAGTGCTGTCAAGAAGGTTCCTGAGTCCCTAATGTGCAGTTGAGAAGGCCTCCTACCTTTCTGGAAGAAGTCTTCCAGCTTGTCCTTGAAAGGCTGCAGATACTCCTTTGGGGACTCCTTGCAAACCAACTTCATCTGTTGCTCACTTGCTGCAAAGAGAAGTAGAAATTAGACTTAATCAAAAATACTTGCTGAGATCCTGCTTGGGCACAGTGTTCTGTTATCAACTGTACAGACTGCATGTCAATCACAGTTTAACCAAACTCCATGGGAAAAATAGTACATTCTTTACCTCTCTTTGGGAACAGGGATATGTGCAACATTCAATTTTCCTTTTAGCCATTCACATAAAGATCTATGACCTGTACCAGGTAAAGTATTCTGCTTTTTGTTCCTCATAGTAGAGTAGAGAAAGTACCTAAGGAGTGATTTCAGGGAAGAAAGGTCACAGGCCCTCTTCAGATTCATAGACTGAAAAGGATTTTGCTGAAGTTTCCACAAATCCAATTGCCTAGAATTATCAAGTTAAAGAATCCTCATGACCATGGACACTCCAGTCCAGTTTAGGAAGTACTGTATCTGCTCTTCACACCTCTCACTTAAAACAACCAAAGGTCATTTTCAAGATGAAAGTTCTGAGAGTCGGATTAAGTCCTGCCACAGGAAACAGGATGGAAAACACTGGACCCCGACTGGAAATTGCTAGTTCATCTCTCTTCACCAAAACTACAAGCTCAGAGTAGAAAACCATTAACAGCTGAGCTTACCTAGTGACCCGCAGATGTGGGGCACTTGCAATGCTTTAAAATAAGCAGGATACAAAATATAGAAATAAACCCACATGGAGGCTATGTTGGAGAAACAGACAAATAGAAGTAGCAGGTAATGGGTAATACTGAACCCCTCTCCCTGACTGCTTGACCAGTGAGAAAAAGGAAGGAGGGACCTGAGCTCAGGGTGATAAATACTAGTCTCAGAAAGCAATAGGATGCCTGCCCTCTATTTTGCTGGGTTGGAGCTCTCAAGATCATAAAATAATCTGCCTCATTTTTCATTACTCTGAGTCTCCAGTATTCATTATGGAGTGAGGGTCCTTTGTCCTCATACCACTCACCTAACACTTCACTAACCCATGAAATGATTTCACTTGATTTGCTTCAGACAGGACACCCAGAATTTATAACAAATTGCTATTTTGATAATCAAGTTGCCTTGATCCAGAATGTTCTGATTTGGTTACATATAAACCATAGTAATCAAGGGGTTGCTGTCTCCAGGAGTGTTTAACTCAGGCAAAAGACGTCTGCTGTGTTTTCAATATACTTTTGGCCAGTGGATTCGTGTAGATGTAACGGTCTTGTTAAATAAGAAACACAGAGCCAAATACAGAGTTAATAGCCAAGAGGTCAGAGCAATAGCTGAGAGCTGAAAACCTTATCCTTCACTGCTGCTGCTGTCTTTCCTCTCCGCAAAAGGTCTACTTCCTGTGTCCTGTCTTTATTATAGACTTTCTGTTCTGCCTTCTCATTGGTTGTAAACCCAAACAAATGACCTCCTTGTCACTGCCTGTCTGTACAGACCTCCAGGTTTTCTATGGTTGGTATTGAGATTAAAGGCATGTGTCGCCATGCTGGCTGTATCCTTGAACACACAGAGCTCTGCCTAGCTCTGCCTCCCAAGTGCTGGGATTAAAGGCGTGCAACCACCACTGCCCAGCTTCCTGCTATAGCTTGCTCTTACCCCAAAGCAACTTTATTAACATACAAATAAAATCACATTTCAGTACACAAAAAATTATCACCATAGATTTGTCTATTGGTCATGGCTAGAAATTACCGAGAGACCCTTGTCTAAGACACCAACTTAAACCTTAGATTTTAATCATAAGCAAATCATGCTCCCTTGTCAAAATAAAATAGAGAAACACTTAGCTATGTAGTGTACACCTGCAATCCAAGAGCCTGGGAGGCAGAGGCAGGTGGAACTTGTGTGTAGGGGTAGACTAAGCTACATAGAGTGCTCCAGTCTGGCCTGGCTCCATATGAAACCCTGTCTCAAGAGGTGTGTGTGTGTGTGTGTGTGTGTGTGTGTAGAGAAACATATACTTTATATCTTGAAAGAATCTATAACAAGAAGACATGGCAAATTGAAAGTAAGCGACTGGGGAGGAACCTTTATTTACATCAGGAACATTCTAAGCAGCCATTTTTTTTTTAAATAAGTAAACACCTCAGTATTCTCTGCAAGTAGTCACCTGACACCTTTTCTTTTGGGGATAGTCTTGCCTTGAACTCAGGTTGAGTCTCTCAAATGCTGATACTGGAGGGAGGTACTACACTTGGCTTGACATTTTTCATTTGTAGTACTGGCACTCAGATTTCTAGACTTGTCAGCTATGCTGGAGACTAGACGATGGTGCTAGGGGTAGAATCATGATTTGAAGCCATCTTGTGCATTTTCAGGATTCCAAGCCTTCACTGTAGGACAGGGTTACTAGATCACAGTAGAGGAGTATCTTGAGATTCAAGCTTCTACCAACATTGCTACTTTTGAAGAATTTTGTCTAGAGCTTAAATAGACTATCTACTGCTTTTCCGACAACTATCCCAGAGCTGCCTGGGAAATGTGCCCATTGGTATAGCAGACATTGACTGCTTTCTGTGAAAAATACAAACCCTACCTTGGAAGATACAGAGAACAGTTTACTTAAAGTCAGCCAAACTATTTCAAACATTTGTTTCTGGGACCAGTGAGATGGCTTAGTGGCACTTGCCCCCAAGCCTGTTGCCCTGAGTTTGATACCTGTGCTCACATGGTAGAAAGACAGAATCAACCCCTGAACGTTGTTCTTTGCCCTCTGCATGTGCTCACAGACAAATAAACACATAAGATGTAAATACAAACAAACATACACATTTGAACATTTTCAGCTTTCTTTGAAAAAGCACTTTTGGTCTTCTCTCTAAAAAGTATTCTATAAAATCTCTATCATCAAATTCCTCTTTCCTGTTTTCCAAGTAGACAAACAATTTGGACAATGGCAAACATACCTCCTGATGTCACTATTCTCTTGCTGAAACAGTGAAACAGAAGTGCTTTGAGCTTGAGTGATGAGAGAAGACAAAGAGAAAAAGAGGAGAGGAGGTTGTAGACAGAACTGGAACACACTTTACAAGGCAGGATAAACAAATCTGGAGTATGGAATCAGGGTAGGGCTAAAGGAAGAGAAAGCCATAATGGGTGATCCCAAGTCCATCTAAAAGGGATCAGTGTATTTAAAAAAATCATTTGTCTGTGTATTTTCAATGTGTGTGTGTGTGTGTGTGTGTGTGTGTGTGTGTGTGTGTGTGTTCAATGTGTGTGTTTATGTGTATGTGCATGCATGTTGAGGCCAGAGGTTGACACTGATTATCTTTTCTCCACTCTCCATCTTATTTTTGGAGACAGGGTCTCTCACTGAACCAAAGGTTTGCCCGAGTCCCCAGTATGTGTCTGATTTTCTGAACAGTGGAAATACAGGCCTGTGGTGATATTTTATCTGTGTCCCCCAATAAAGTTTATCTGAGGATCAGAGGGAAAAGCCAGCTACTAGAGTAAACATGGAAGTCAGGCAATGGTAGCACATGCCTTTAATCCTATTACTCAGGAGGCAAGGATCTGTCTAGATCTCTGTGAGTTCAAGGCCACACTAGGAACAGAGCCAGGAATGGTGACACACACCATAAATTCCAGCACTAGTTAACCCTAAAGGTCTGGAGGTCTGTACAGACAGACTGGAAGTAACAGAGCTGGGCAGGAAGAGGAAGTGATGTAGCTGGGCAGACAGAGGAAATGAGTTGGCAGGACAGAAAGGCATATAGGCATGGGTATGCAGAAGTAGGTCTCCTTGGAAGCTGCGGAGTTGGTGAGGTGTGGTTATACCTCTGATCTCTCAGGTTTTAACCCCAATATATGGCTCTGGGTTTTTTTTATTAATAAGACCATTTAACACTTCATTCTACACTGGCCAGTACTGCCATGCCTGGCTTTTAGATGGGTACTGGTGAGCTGAGTGTAGGTCCTCATATGTATCTGGCAAGCACTTCACTGGCTGTGTCACCTCCCCAGATCCCAACTTTAGTGAACTTTAACGACCCTGGCACTGGCCCTCATCTACTCATCCCACAAGGCATAAGCACGGTGGCAAAGATGGTCATGCTGACCGGGCATTTCTAGAGGACATCAATGCACAGGCAATTGGTCAAATAAACTTGGAATGATCTCCGCTTTGAGTCATCACTTGACAATGGACTTTTGGGGAGGCATACTTTTCTCCTGATATGCAGTTGGGACTCTGAGAATACATGAAGCCATGTGGTTTCTCACAGCATAAACTCCTAGTTCTTTAAGTCCAAAAAACCCTCAGTGACATTCAAGTTCTAGTAGCAAATTTCAGAACCATTTTTATGAGCACAAATAATATGTCATGCTATCAATTTAGAAAATGAGATATAACTGAAAGCATGAGGTTGGTTCCTTGAAGGTTACTTCTTCTAATCAAAGTAAAGCTTAAGGAAGAACTTGTGTCTAGAGTCACCAAAGTGTGGCCTCTACTTCTCCTGAATTGAAGAGATTGGTTATTGCAGCTCTTCTTTGTCCTGGAAGCAGTGACAGATGGGATACCCACAAAACTGTTCAAACTTTATGAGCCATGTCACAGAGCTGGAAAAAGTATGTGCCTGGACCAGGACTTCCCTGGGCTCAGGTGTGCTGTGGCTTTTTGTCTTATCGGAAAACGAGGACACCTTCCTTTCTGTAGGACATGAGATAGTAGGCATAAAAGTAGTTTGTAGAACGTGAAGCATTAGCAAGCAACTTTGAAAAAGACTATTTATTATTAGGCGCTAGCAAACTTGGAAACATTTCCCAGTGGGAAGATTACAGGGTGACGGCTAGAGACTAAATGCTGAGGAAGCTGTGTGCTCAGTTTACAGGGGAATGGCACAGCCCAGATCTCCAGTTTAGAAGATGGGAGCAATGCCTCTCCTTCCCTTGCTGAGATCCTGCCACCTATTGTGAGAATCCACTGAAGATTCTTCCCGCCACACACACACCTCCCCAAAAAGGTGAGCTAGCTTGTGAAATCATCCCCCACATCTCCGAGCCTCCTGGTTTTGAAATTAGAAAATTAAAACCAGTACAAATGACAGCAGTCCCATGGGTCTGCTCGGAGGACGTCTCTGCACTCCCACAGGCTGGGGCTCCCATGCGGCCTGCTAGAATTAAACTTCTCCCTGGGATCAAAGGAGAAGGCTGCCCTCCAACTGCCCTTGCACAGTTGCATGTTCCGGTGGCCAGCAGCTCACACACTCCAATTTATTAACTTGGCTTACCCGAGACGCTTTCTAACAGACAAACGGGAGACCTAAGACTAATTAATGATGACACTGGAGACTGGAGGCGCACAAAGAAGAGAGGTCATGGACAAATTCGTAAATGCCACTCATTGTCCAACCAGAAGACTACTATACAATCTTGCCAGACCACCAAAGTTGCCTTAAACACAGTCTGTGCCAGGACCTCCAACATTAAAACCAACCAAGTCTGCCTTTTTTTTCTCTCTGTAAAACTTTCAACTATAAAAAACATTAGTTTCTAAAGTTGACTACTAATAAGTGGTTATTGTAACAGGGAAATGTAAACTGATACATTTGGAATAATAGAGAACAACTAAAATCAGACTCCCATTTAAGTCTTGTACTTGTGACTTCTTGCAGTGAAAAAAAAGTATGTTCTTGAATGTTTTAGGATTTCAAATGTCAAACTTCTAAACTCAGATTGGTTATTAACTATTTTTGACTTGTGACTCATAAAAATGAAGTTCATTGAGGCATGTTAAAAAGCAAAAATAGGTTAGAAGGACATAGAAGCAACTCTGATAAAATTGGTCAAAAATCATATGTATTTTTGTATCGAAGTACATGGGAAACTATTATTAATTACTTTGAGACGGCTATAAGGACTCAGTTAAGTCATAATCCAGTGTGTGTGTGTGTGTGTGTGTGTGTGTGTGTGTGTGTGTGTGTGTGTGTGTGTTTAAAGCTTTTTTTTTTTTGAGCTGAGGATCGAACCCAGGGCCTTGCGCTTGCTCCGCAAGCACTCTACCACTGAGCTAAATCCCCAACCCATGTGTGTGTTTAACTGGGGATTGTATACAGGATGTGGCAAAGCCAGAATACATTTTACTTAGGATTTATGGTTTTTTAATTTGGAATCGTCTTCTCTCTGATTACCTAATTCCCAATTAGGAACTCCCATGGTTCCATGGTTCTGTATCAGCTCTACTCATTCTTAAGTTTTATTAATATTGGCCTTTTTCCACAGTCTTCATGCTCGAAGGACCAGCATCAAGGATTGTCATAGCAACATATCAAATATTTGCTTATAGCACATTTTCGTGTTGTTTAGGTGAGAGAGAGAAATTGGACTCAGGCTGAAAAAGGAGCCTATGATGCTTGTTGAAGAAGTACATTACAAAGGAATTCATTGAATAAATACATCAACTTATCAAATGCCTATAATATGCATGAAATTGGACTAGGTATTGGTGAGATATCAGTGACCAAACTAGACTAATCTCTTTCCCTTGGACACTGCAGGGAGTGGCCACTGATGCTTCTTAAATAGCACATAGTGATTGCTGTACCTAGTAATTAGAACTGCATGCAAACATATGGCTTCTTCTCTCCTGTGACACACCTGTACCCTCATCATTTTAGTAACAGGAAGCAAAATATTCTTGCCTAGTGCTTTTCACACATCAAGTAATACATGCATATGTGGGTTTTCTTTAAAAATGAGCATTTTTTTAGCTTTATTCTCCAAAACATACTTTTGTTAAAATAAACTTTAAGTGAAAGTGTATTTAGAAATAAAAATCTGCATAACAGTTTAACCTACACACTTTATAATGATGTTAGCTTCCACCTGAACATTATTCCCAATATAATATGCTCGAACAAAAACAGTGTATCTTACTTTGGATAGCAGCAACACATAGACTTCTACAGAAAGTAGAAAGCAAATTTTAAATTAATAAACTATTATTTTCATGTGCTTGTTAAAAGCTGGCATAGATGAGATGGTCCCGCTTTGTGGGTCTTCCATATTATCTTTCATATCTTCTCTATCTCCCTCCCTCCCTCCCTTCTTTCCTTTCTTCTGCAGTGCTAGGGATGGGACCCAGGGCCTTAAATCTATTAGACAGAAGGGCTAGCACTAAGCTACATCCTAGCATGCATATATAATACACACACACACACACACACACACACACACACACACACACACACACATATTATATATTTAAGGGCTATATAGAAAAGACAATGTAAAGAGAGATTTCAACTTGATTTAAAAAGAAAACCAAATGATGCAACTCCTAAAATACAGCATGCCTTTCTTGTGCATGAGTTTTCATAGTCACACTACAAACATTAAACAGCATGGTGTGGTAATGAGTAGTACTGGTGTTATCAACAATCTTAGGCCAGAGATGGGTGGACAGGTATAAAGGGAAATTCTATTCTAGGAGAAATCCATATAGCATAGATTTTGAAGAACACTGCTTTGTCAATTTTTTTTTCTGCTAAGCAGCCCTCCAAAGGCCACATTTTCAGGTTCATTTAGACAGCTGTATACCAAAGACCCAGTTGTGGACCATCTATGTGCAATTAAAGATGTTTCCTTCAGCTATGGTTCAGGGATTTAGCTGGTATCATATGCAAATTATTTCTCTTAATGACTATTCA
Organism: Onychomys torridus; assembly: GCF_903995425.1. Taxonomy (NCBI): domain Eukaryota; kingdom Metazoa; phylum Chordata; class Mammalia; order Rodentia; family Cricetidae; genus Onychomys; species Onychomys torridus. Next base: position 87,807,882 of record NC_050446.1, on the reverse strand, counting down.
TGCAAGAGTAAACATTTGTTTCTAAAGTGTTTAAAAAACTTGAATGGGCAACTGTATATTAGAAAATGAAATACAGGGCTTAGAAACATGCGCACTGGATCAGGATGGTACTTATCTCATAATACTACAGATATTATTACATGGACTTTTACATTTATGTGCTACTTTCTACCAATACACACATAGTCCCTCTACCTCTGAGGTTAAATTGAACATTATGTTGAATGGACAGCTTTGGCATATTCCATAAAGTAGAAAGAACCCAATTATCCACCCACTGATGAATGAATAAATGCATTTTATATAATAATAAAATATTATTTGAGCATAAAGATAATGGCATGTTGATATATAGTGCAACATAGATAACCCATTAAAAATACTATGCTAAGTGAAGGAAGCCAACCACAAAACCATGTATTATATGATTCTACTTGAAGTATTCTAAATAAGGAGAATCAAAAGCCAAAGTAGATTAGAGTTGCCTAGGGCTAGAAGAGGAAGGGGTGTGTATGGGGGCGGGGAGGGTGCTGACTAAGACTTGAAGTATGGTTTTCTAGAGTAGTGGTTTTGAACCTATGGGTTGTAATCTCCATAGGAGTCACATATCAGATATCCTGCATATCAGATGTTTGCATTAAGACTCATAACAGCAGCGAAATTACAGTTATGAAGTAGCAATGGAATAATTGTATGGTTGGGGGTCACGACAACATGAGGAACTGTATTAAAGGGCTGCAGCATTAGGAAGGTTGAGAACCACTGCTCTAGAGTAATAAAAATTCTCTAAAACTTTTTAAAAGCTCATTATAGCTACACAGCTCTATGAAAATACCAAACTTCTTTGAATTGTACACTTTAAATGGGTGAATTATATTTCTCTCATAAAAATAACAGAAAAGGTAATTAAATGTCAGATTGAAACTGAAACTAAAATGAACAGGTGAAAAAAACATATCCTATTTGGGCTTCTTTTAGAAGGTGGGTTTGAGAATCTTCAGTGCAACTACGACTTTCATCACAGTCAGACTCTATGTGGGTCAGATCCAAACTGTGAACCAGAAGTGGGAAAAGGCTTGTGATACACAAATACTTGAGAAATCAAACATGATAACCTATTTTCAAAATATAGCAACAAGTGCTAACAAATAAAATTCTACTAAAAATAACTGGAACTTGACAAGAGAATCACAATCAATACAAATAAATTAGAAGGTTGTTAACGTTTTAAAAGTTAAAACACAAACAGCAGAGACAACTTAGTGGTTAAGAGCACTACTGCATTTATAGAGAACCCAGGTTCAGGTCCCAGCACCCACATGGTGGCTCACAACCACCTGTGACTCGAGTTCCAGAGGATCTGATGCCCTCTTCTGGCCTCTGCAGGCTCCTGTGTATATACAGTGCACATAAACATGTAAGTACACATATGCACATACATGCACACACACATATTTCAAAAAATTAGCATCAGGCTGGTTATGGTGGTATGTATCCCCATGATCCAGCAGTCGTGAGAGCCAGAGGCTAGGGGGATAATGAGTTCAAGGGCCAGCCTAAGTTCCACTCTGACACCTTCTCTCAAAATGTCCAAACTACCTCCATCGCCTCAAACAACAATGGCAACCCCAAATTATCAAACAATAGCAAAAACGAAAGACTAAAATAACAGTTTAGGAACATCATTGCAAAGTCCAAATACACATGATACTCATTAACAGTTGTACTTTATAAAAGAATACTCTTTAAATCTTTCTTTCCCTTATTTTTGAGAAAAGATCCACTGTCTAGATAAGTGGTTCTCAACCTTCCTAATGCTGTGACCCTTTAATACAGTTCCTATGGTGTGGTGACCCCAACCATAAAATTATTTCATTGCTACTTCATAACTGTAAATTTTCTACCGTTACAAATCTTGATGTAAATATCTGATATGCAGGATATCTGATATGTAACCCCTGAGGGATCATGACCCACAGGCTGAGAACCACTTGTCTAGATGATCCTGAACATACCATATGGTCCTGCCTCAGCCTCCCAAATTGCTGGATGTGACAGATACACTTCATCTATTTATTCTCAGTTTTCTATATACTTTACTGGCTGGGGAGTTATTTAATATATGTCTGACTTTTCATTTCTTGCTATATAAAACCTAAGGCTGAGCATGGTGGCACATACCTTTAACCCAACACCCAGGAGGCTGATCTCTGAGTTTGAGGCCAGTCTAGTTTACATGTTGAGTTCCAGGCCAGCCAGGACCACACAGTGAAATCCTAACTTAAAAAAAAAATCTGAAGAACAAAATATATAAAAACAAACGTTTTATATATTTGGTAAATACTTCCCCAAATCAAATAGGCTTTATCTATTTAATATAGTCAAACAATGGAAATACTGGCTAGTTAGTATATTATTCAGGATTCTGTTGGTTTTGTTTCCAAGGACAGTTGGACAATCACAATAGCCACACAAACTCTTTGGATAACTGACCATTCTAGTAAGTGTGGTTTAATCAATAAATCACTGACTAATTCCTTTTATAATCAAACTATCTTAAAATTGCCAATATTCATTTTTGCATATTTATTTTTCCTTGAAGAAACTTTACCCCCACCAAGACACTGAGAATGTCCACAGGTCATCAGTTCACCCCTTCTCTGTTTAGTGTGGGAGACAGCAGCAGGTTCCACTACAGGATGCAAAAAACATTTCAGAGACCATCTGGAAGAGGGGGCCCCTCCTACATCACATGTCTTGCCCATAATTTCACCTGCTGGTGATTCTTGGATTCACTGATATTTATTAAATTGTTTGTACTTACTGAACTGTTCTTCCTGTGCTCACTGCCCCTATATTGAAGGCAAGTAGCTGTGTAACACCTGACAATGCCAGCCCCCTATTTACATCCACAATGCGTTCCCTAGAGTTTGTCTCTATTTCTCAACCGGCCCACATGGCCCTAAATGGGCTGGCTCCTGCTTGCTCCCTCTCAGATTCATGACATTCCTCTTCTTCTTTAATTATTGTTATACATGTGTGTGTACAGATAATAGACAGATCACACATCTCTAATGGATCAAAACTCTCCAGTGAGTTCTTGGAGGCAAGGACTTCTTCAGATACAAGTCTGGATATGTGTTATTTGATACCCTAGATTCAAGCAACTAGATGTTATCTTTCACAGGAGAGGAACAGTTTGATTCACCTTAAGAAGGTGAGATGGTTATAGACAGGCGAGGGTAAAAGGACAGAGCCAGTGTCTAGGAGAAGGATGGCTTCTGTGACACATCACAACTTCACCAAAGCCTCCCGAGCTCACATTGCTTGCTGCAGGTGTGGGCGGTGAATAGAAATGGGAATGATCTTAGAGACAGTACAGAGCAAAGATGCTTCATAAGGAGGAAGACAGGTACCAATGCACTTTTCTAATGGTCCTTTGCATCCTATGGACAAGGGATGTTGTAGTAAGCAGCTTTTAAGTCACAGGACGCAAGATGTCTTAGCCTTAGTTACTATGAGAACACATTTGATAAACACTCATATATTCAAAGCTTGTGTTGGGTATCTGCAGTATACCACTGTGCAACACAGTAGGCACAGCTAGCGAACAGTCATGAAACACTGGGTAGGGCCTTCTTAATGCATACTAGACTAGGAAAGGTTACCCAGAAAAGACAACTTGAGAAGTATGTTGAAAATGTCTAGGAAAGTGATGGAAGGCAGAATACCATGAATGAAAGTAAAACATGATGAAGTGGCATAAGCTATTGGATGGAGGTAGGCTAGGTGGTGTAGTCATTCACAGAGCTTAGGGACACCTCCTCGCCTTGGTTTACTATTGTCCTGGGGCCCAGATTTTAGCTTCAGGACTTGAAGTGTCTAGGAGAGGGAGGTCTCCGACTCCAGCAATGCAGCAGTTGATATGGTGGGATGAGTGGTTCCAGTGAAGACACCAGAACCAGCCTGAATGGGAAAAGAACATCAGAAGGTACCATAAGCATAGGTGGCTTTCAGATTTCTTTAAAGAAGTCAGAAAAGGTCTCATTGTGAAGATATTTGACTAGAGATTTTATTTAAAGTAAGGATGGGTGCTGTGAACAAAACTGAAAAGGGAAATTGAGAGTATTACTCAGGACATGTTAAATTTGAAATGTTAACTAGACACTCATGTTGTATATAAAAGCCTGCATTTGAGGGCACATGACTGAGACAAAAATACACACCAGGGAGTCACTGACATAACACTGGTATTTAAAGCCACAGCAGGAGATCAGCTGCCAAGGAGGGACTGCAGGCAGGGCAGAGAAGAGGTACAGGGCACAGCCTGGGGCATGCAGACACTACAGGAGAGGCCAGCTGTGGCGGAAATTAGAAAATGAGGAATGCAGGATTACATGATTGGAAAGGAAATCAGTATGCAAGGGGGAAAAGCATACCGCTCCCTACAGTGCTACTGAGGACCAGAGAAGACGAGGACAGGGAGTGATTGTTCAGTCTTGCACCGTGGAAGTCAATGGAGGTTTCACAATGCTTACGGGGAAGCAGGGGCAAGGAGGAGTATGCCAGGATGGAGAAGGGTGGGCTAGGTGGAGACTGACCCTACAGTCATGAATGTATGAAGTTAAGCCACCATATATGTATGCAATTAAGCTAGAAAAAGAATGGCCAAAGCTTAGTAGGCCAGGGAGAGTTTTGTTTTTGTTTTTGCTTTTTTTAGGTGACGTGAAAAGTCTCCCATGGGCTCATGTGCTTAAATTGGTGTCTTCAGCTGTGGTGCTGGTTTGGAAGGCTGTGTAACATTAGATAGGTGGAGCCCTGCTGGGAGAGGTGGACCACTGGGAGAAGCACTTGAGGTTCTATGTCTAGCCCCACTTCCTGTTCTCTCCCTGACTGCGTTGATGGAAACAGCCAGTCTTGGGAGTTCTACAGCCATACCTTCCCAGCCATGATAGACTGATCCACTTGGAACTAACTGTAAGCCAAAATATGTTCCTCCTCGTCAGGGACTTCATCAGATTGGGTCAGGCGGGGCTAGGAAGATGGCCCCGTGGGTAAAGTATTTGCTATGCAAGCATGGAGACCTTTCAAATTGCTAGCACTCATTTAAAAGTTGGGTATGGTGGTGAGCACCTGTGACTCCAGAGCTGGGGCTCAGACAGGTGGATAAAGGGGGTTCTTGGCCCCTGGCTACTTGATCTATCTAAAACAACAAGCTCCAGATTCGGTGAGAGACCTTGCCTCAAGAAAAGGGAAAGAAATGATTGAGGAAGACAATGTGATATCAACTTCGGCCTCTACACATACCTGTAAACACACACACACACACACAAGATGGGGTCCTAACTGCCTGAGATGTTCTAGGGATCCTCTTATGGAGTAGGATTCCATCAAGAGGACCTTCCATTACTCTTTCAAGAAAAACGAAACGAAACCCAAAGCACAAAATGTTCATTGAACAGAAATCATTTTGCACAGAAACATGCTCCATTGGGCTGTTCTGATTAAGTGCAGAGGGGTACAGGCCTCTAGAGAGTGGGTGCCTGTTTCCCCAGAGGAATGTTGTGTAAAAATAAACCCACCAGGAATCTCAAGCCCAGGGGAATCCCATGATTCTGATTCACTTCGCTGAGGGAGGCTGCTTGAGATCAAATGCACCTTAATGTCCCATGATTGTGAGTATTTTGCATGAAAAAATTTAAGCAGAAGTGACAAGGCTAAGTGAGGACATGCCAACATGCTTTAGGACGTCTGGAAAGATTTGTGAAGCCCAGCCACTGACTACAGCCTTTGCACGGTATTGTCTACACTATTCATAGGACCCTCCTATCAAACATCAGAGCTGAGTCACAGTTTCCACTGTGGTGATTATGTGGTTATGGATGCAGCCTTGGTCTGTGAGACATTATCGTGAAGAATATTCATTAATCACCTACCCATGACTAGCCTAAATACAAATGGATTGGGCATGATTTGATTTATAGAGTGTTAAAAGATCCAGCCATTTACTAAAATATGTTCCTTGCATGGGCCTCCAGGAATACCACCATCTTTAGAAGCCTTCATTTGAACTAATGACTGTAGTTCCAAAAGATCTTGTGAGATATTAACTATATAACTTGAAAGATAAAGCATTTCACAAAGAATCCATGAATATTTTGGCATAAATCTATTTATAAGACTAGTTTAGAGAAATAAGAATGTTTCAAGCCATGGACAGGAAAGCTGGATCAAGTAAGCCCTGCACTGGGGAGGCTGAGGCCAGATGATCATGAGTTGCAAGCTAGCCTGGGCTACAAAGTGAGTTTTAGCTGAGGCTGGGCTGTGGAATGAGACCTTGTTTTAAAACAAGTATGTAAGAGATAGAGATAGAGATAGAGATAGAGAGATAGAGAGATAGAGAGATAGAGATAGAGAGAGAGAGAGAGAGAGAGAGAGAGAGAGATAGGGAAGCCATGTGAGATAGGAGCTAAGCATGAAGTTACTTAGCTTCTAAGGGGAAGGGAACTCATCCTGGAGAAGAGCAGTTAGCTTCTAGAAAGTACTATAAAGGTACCAAACACATGTACAGAAAATTTAAAAAACAAAACATAAAAGGGAAAAACTTCTCCATGGCCAGAGCCAAGCCACCATCTTCCCTTTTATGTTTCTGTGTCTAGGCCTCTGCATCACAGCCCTTGTTCACTATAACATCACAGGGGTTGCCTTAAGACACAAGCTTTTATATACTTACACTTGGCAATAAAACGTTTATAATTTCAACTAATATTTCATTTGCACTTTCTTATGTTATTTTATAAAACTCACAAGCATTGTATTTTACAGTCATAAAAATTTTCCAACTGTATATACCATAGTTCACTTAGCCATTCCCCTAGAGCTGGGCAATAAAAACCTTTCTACAGCAAGCAGCCCTACAGAGAGTCAGGGATTGAGTCACGGCTTTCTCCACACAAATTTATTGTGAGTTCAGGATGACTTCTTTAGGCTGCAGCAGGCTGAGTTGTGTGTAAGGTCGGCAAACGTTTTTCAGAATTCTTAAAACATGGTAGCCAAACCGCTTTTGGTATAGCCAAAACTTACTCGACCTCGAGAGAGATGAAGAGGAGAAACTTTCAAAGCTGTGTTTCCTGTGCCACTTTGCAGAGGTGACTGGGTACCACAGGCTAGAACTGTGTCTGAACATGAACGTGAAGTGATTGCTCTCTAGTAGGGATAAAGGCAAGAAAGAACTTAGTCAAAGAGATAATAACTAACAATATTTAAAAGTTGACAAAAAAGCATAAGTTTTGAGGTCTGTTCAGTAAACCAGCTTTTTTTTTTTTTTTTTTTTTTTGCAGAAGGGCATGCTAATGTCATATTTATTTTAAATGTTAATCATCCTGTTGTTAAAACTAACATACACATTTACATCAAACACTACGATTTCTCAATTATACATTTTTATAATTATAAACACATAAATTTAGGATCTTCAGATTGGCCAATTAACAAATATCAAATGATGATTTGGATGTATGACAATCTGAACCGTTTGTGGAAGAGAAACAGAGCCTGCAGTTTGGTGCAGCCCACTGGAATTACTTCAAGTATGTACGTATCATTAGTGCAAGTCCGTGAGTAAGAATCACGAGGCTGCTGGCCGGTAGAATCACCAAAGATGGAGCCAAGCTCTCACTTCCACAGAAGTTCTGCAGCCGTGAGAGCCACACAAGGAACTCACTGCTTAGTGAATGAAGTAAAAAAAAAATCCTACTTTATGGCAGTTGTTACTCCAGAGACGTGGCAGACTCTCACAGACACAGCGATCTTGAAGGCCACAGGCCTCCTTCTTTCACCAAGATCAGCAAGAGGATGGAAGAGGCAGCAGCACTATCTCGAGATGTCCTCTCCCTACAGGGCAACAGCTGGCTACAGAGAAGCAGCCAGTGATTAACACCCCCAAGCTCATTAGCCAAATGTAACCAGTATTTGAATTGCTCAGCTGGGATGGCTGCAAGTCTGCTGCGGTTTTTCTGACCTCAGAGCCAGTGTCTCTACCTCAGACCCTTGTAGGTACTTATGGAAACTGTAGTCTTCTACTCTGGGAAGTGTTTACACCTACATAGATCATAAAGGAAATGTAAGTCAAAAGACTGAAAGGCATAGAAGAAGAGAGAGAGACGGATATGTGCGGAAAGTTACTTTTAAAAAACACACTTCATAAGCTTGGTGGCTGGATTTTGGTATCTATCTACACTTGGCCACAGGAATCACTGGCAAAACTCAAGGCTGGCATCTACTGCTAATCAGTGTGCCACTGTCGTCAGATTTAATGCAATATTTGGCTCAGGCATTTTTAAAAATCCCCTATTCCAGCTAAAATATTTACACAGTCCTATGTGTCTCACTTAATGCTTGTTAAGCAATCGTCTTTTAAAACTCCACAGACACTTGTAAATCTGTCAGGAGAATTGTGGCCTATAAACAAGGCTTCACATAAAGAGGGGGCGCATTGTCAATTCGCTGGGAGTCAGGATTTCTCTGGATATGTTTGAAAATAAAGTTGAAGATCAGAAATAGTTTAGAGTGGGTAATAGAGTGGCTGACAGTCTCCCTGGTTGGACACTGTTAGTTGTATTAACGGGAAGCTTCCAGACACTGACCTCAGCTATTTCAAGCAAAGTTCTCCTGTAAACCTGTCATGGATCCTACCTTGCTCTTGAGTTATGGCAAAAGGAGAATTACAGGTCCAACAGCCCTTAGTAGTCTGAATCCTCGCGACTGTCCACTTAGAGAGATGAGCTGGTGAAACCTTTAAGTGGAGGCTATTACGTGGTTATATGTGATTTGTGTGGTGTGTGTTGGGGAGAATGAGGGGCTGTGAGACAGCTGACTTGAAGATTCAGCAAGATTCTCTGAGAAAGGGTAGGTATTATAATAATGTCTGAAATGCTTGAATTCACTGATATCGGCCCTTATGCTAATGAGCTGAAGAAATAATTTTAAAGCAAAGGAGGCCCATCCAAGCTTTCTTTTGCTGGCCAGGGGAGTCCCAGGAGTTTGTCTGATGACCAGGTACTTGTGATACTACTGAGCAAGCCATTCAATTATTTATTCCTAGTGGATAGCTAGCTGCCTAATTTTTGCTGTTCTATCTAAGAACTTGCCACTATAGATTGTGACTTACAATTGCTTTTATAATGGATTTAAAGATGAAATATAATTTTAAAACGTGTATCATCAGTTTGAAAATTTACACTAAGCTTAAATTATTCTATTTTGCATGGGGATCCCAACCCAAAGGGAAAAATGGCCTCAGACTGTAAAACATAACGAGTCCACAATACAGTGCCAGTTAAAAGAGGAGGCAGCAAGCAGTATTTGTGGATGCTCTCTATGTGGTTGTAATTGTGAGGGGTTTGTACATGCATTTGTGAAGCTGCAGAACAGGACAGAGAGCATATGGCCTGTATCTTCCCATCCCAGTCAGCTCTGGAAGTTAAAGCATTGTCCTTAGAAGCAATCTGATCCTGTTCCTAGCAGGAGAAAAATCTGAAAAGCAAGTAAAGGTAAACTTCTTCCATAGAAGTGAGAATAATACTCGTTTTTAAAATGTGTTTCTAAATGGCTTGATATTTCGGTAAGTTGATTTAAAATCAGCAGTTAGCTCAGTGCTTAGAATAAATATTTGCTGAAAAAATAAACATGTTGAAAAGGTCAAACAAGGTCCTTCTATTCTGCAGATTTTTTTTCTTTATACTGAGGGATTTGAGGATTTCTTTAACAGCCATCTACATGATCCAGAAAAGTAATTTAAAAACACAAATTGCCAGGTTTAGTGTGGTATCCACTACCCTAGATTTTCCTTGGTTGTTTACTCTTTATGTTACAGAGCAGAGAGGGTTGGTGGTCCGATCCTGTGTGGTCATCCACTCTAATGTAGACCTATATATCTTTATCTAATTCCTTCACATGATTGCGAGTTCTTAACCTTTAGAGTTAAAATCAAATCACCCTTATATTTATGGCCCATAGTGTCAAAGACTCTAGCAGGCTTTATACATTTTGTTTTCTCCTTTACTTCTCACAAGAACTCCTAGAGCTTGGTTCTATCATGTTCTCCTTTTTTTTTTTTTTTTTCAGGAGAGGATGAGAAAAGTCATATAGATCATCAGTAGCTGAGACAGAATCTGAGCCCAGAGTATCAGATCACCACCGTGCTGTCCTGCTCGCACTGTAATGTCTCTGGGGAAGTGGGCCACTTGTGCAAGTGCCTCGGGGACTCTAAAGGCACTAGGGAGACATGAGCCAAACCTCCACGTGTCATCCTGGGGATCCTTTTATTTTAAATAGAAAAAATAGGAAACTGAAGGCCTAGCAAGAGGTGTGATTACTACATGGCATGACAACCATCAGAACTAGGGTTGCCAGTTACCATGTAGATCCACTGAGCTTCCCCTGGATAACTAAAAGGCAGAGCCATAGCCCAGGGCCTCTATCTAGCTAAATCCGAGAAACCTGGGGGTGAATCTAGGAATAAAGACACTAGGTAATGCTCCAACTCCATTTGCTCTGAATAAAGAGGTCTCTTCCTAACTGTTCATTTGGTTTTCTGACACAAAGAGATTTCACTTGTGCTGTGGGAATCTTCCACACAGTTCAAGATACACAATTTACTTGGGTGGGAAAATATTTTGGTATTCACAAAACCACCCACAGATCTTCTTCTATTTAGAAAATATTTGGACCTAATACAAGTTTCTGATGCTGTTGCTTGAGCACTAGCTTGGCAACTGAGACTCCAGTATCAGGCCTGCCTGGATGATCCTGGTCTTACTGCTTCCTGTCTCAGACTTTGGTCTACTTCTATGGAAGAATGGCTAAACCATTATACTACTGTGACTTTATGAACACCTCCTTCCTCTTATTTTACCAAACTTGCCAAGTGAATGACACTTTTCCAGTCCTCCACTTCCCGATTCCTGCTCAGGTTAAAAGCTTGCAGTTCATGGGCTGCTTTCTGGTTTCCTTGTCTACCTATCACTGAGTTTATCACTATTAAGAGGAGCTGCATTCTTTCCAGAGTTGTTTGTTCCAGTTGCTCTTTTAACTGCATTTATATAATTTGGTTATTTTGATTACTCTAGATGTATGGCTGTGTAAAAGTTCTGCTTGTCTACATTTAACTGAAATAGATGAAATGCTATTGATAAATATAGGTATAGGAGATCAATGGAGAATAGGGAGCCACAGCAGCATACATAGTGCAATGATCCTGGGACAGGAAGAGGGTGCAGATGGAAAATGTAGTGAGTTCCATAGAAACAGTGAATCTGGTGATAGAAATGTATCAATGCTGGCTTCTTAGTTTTGGTAAACACATCACAGCAATACAAGGTGATAAGACTGTGGAGGTTGGGTGACGGCTCTATGAGAACTACCTCATAACATTATTGTGACTTTTCTAATCAGTTAAAATTATTCCAAAAATAAAAAAATATAAAGGCATGAGAAAGACAAGTTTTAAAGATTGAGGACAACTCTCAACATTGAGAAGGTTTTCTGTGGCATCTGTGAGTCATCATCCTACTTTAAATGCAAAAATCTGCAATGGATATAGACTATGTCAGGAAACCTTGGAAGGCTACAATGAACCACAGCTAAGGAAATGCCTCATTGTCAAATACTGTTAAATGATGTCCTTTAACTTGGTAAAGACTAAAGAGTGAGGGATACAAGTATCATATTCTATGATTACTCACTTTGGCCATGTTTTTCCTTATTGACTAACTACAATGGATATGAATTCCATGTCTAGGTATTATCAAAGCTAGAATACTTGAAGCATGGATTACTTCAAGAATTGTTCTTTGAGAGCTATTTATAAAGAGAACACCTGAGATCTGAGCCTGATATAATTTTACAGTTGGCTTTTATATCCTTTAAATGTTTAGAATCCCTGGGGTTTTCAGTTATTACAAGTTACTTAAGTCTAGAGATGAACTTAACAACCCACTGAATAAGAGTTTTGTAGAGTACACTAAGACAACAAGACAATAACAATCTTACAATCTCAGAGTTGGAATGTATCTTCAAAATTATCTAGCAACTTCTATTGATACCTTTCTACAGTTACAGTCTTCTAATTGTCAGTAGCTGAAGGACTCACCATCTCTCTAATCCACCATTCTTCCTTTTGAATAGCTTTAAAGTTTGTTTCTTAAAAGTGTTAATCTATTGAGGCTTGTTGATATCTCTGGCAATAAGGAATTAATCTAATTTCTGTCCAAGAGCAAAGTTAGCAATTGTCTTAGCTTTTATTGGTGTGACAAAATCCATGGCTAAAAGTAGTTCTTATAATTCCAGTTAACAGTCAACTATTGAGGGAAGTCAAGGCAGGATCCTAGAGGCAGGAGCTGAAGCAGTGGCCATGGAGGGACGCTGCTTACTGGCTTGCTCCCCACAGCTTGTTCAACCTGTTTTCTTGTACAACTCAAGACCACTGTCCATGGGTGGCACCACCTACAGTGAGCTGGGCTCTACCACATCAGCCATTATCAAGAAAATGCCCCCACAAGCTTGCCCACAGGCCAATCAGGGTTTCCTCTTCCCAAAATGACTCCCAATTGTGTTGAGTGTATAAAAAACTAACTAGGACAGCAATTATCTGAAATGGAGTCATTTCTATCACTATTGATTTGATTATTCATTCACACAGCAAATACTGAGTGAACACTGAACATGTGGCAGGTCCCAATGGGCACAATATAGAATAACTAAAAATGTCATGTTAAATAAATACATACATAGAGCAGGTGACAGAAGAGAGTGCATTTACTAAAACAAACAAACAAACAAACAAAAAAACACCATATGCAAAGGCACGAGGGGAATCGAAAATAATATATATTGTGCTCATATTGGACAAAGGGATTGCCTTCATTTGGTCCTATAAATTGTATAAAAATCATGAGAGTGAGTAGTACTGCCTTTATTTTAGTACCTGGATACTGGAAGGTGAGAAAACCAAATGACTTGCCAAGGGTTACACCGTTTATAAATCAAAGATTTGAATTCAGGACTTCTGACTCAGACTTTTCCAAAAAAAAGTAGCTTTTATTTTATGCTTCTTGTCAATGAAAAACAAACAAACAAAATAACTAACTAAACTCTGTTAACCATGCTGATTTATGAATAGTGAGTGAAACAGAGGGAGCAAACTGTGAGGAGGAAGCCAGGATGATACAATTCAATCAACTCATCCTTCCTACCTTGTGGTGGCACCATCATGGCTTCAAAGGGAAACACAAACATCTTCCATTAATTAAATGGATGGATCAAGTCTCAGTTTCAGAATCCTCTCTCCTTTCTGTATAATTCATCTTTGAAGGCATTCCATTCGGGAAATGTGTGACCTTTACCCACCACGCCACACTTAATTGAATGCTTTGCCTCAGAAGTCACAGTGCCCTCAACCTTTTACACCCACAGACTTTCTGAAACACTTATCCCAGTTCCTTAAGGCCTGTTTTGTTGAAATCATTTTACAAAAATAAATCATATCAAAGTTTTTTTAAAAATTATTTCTAAGACTTTGCTTGCAAGACTAAATATTTTTAACACCATGGCAACATGGTCAGGACTCTGGCTAATGTATCCAGTCTTGTACCAGAGTTCATACTTAGTAAACTTCTGCCATGGACAAAGAGGCTGCAAAGGAGCAAGGAGCTAATAAATTATGCATGGTCAATAATCATTCAACTCAAATCTTCTAGTGCTTCCTAAAAGGTGGTAAATGAGTGAGGTTTGTCCTAATAGGTCAATTCCCCACATCTCTTGTAAGACATACCAGTGTGCACTGAGCAAACTCTAAATCTTTAGCTTCTAGATTGGTTTAAGCACTACCTTCATCTGATACCTGCAGTACTTTCCACAGGTCATCTCGCCTGGACCTTCCAGTATTCGTCTGAGTTGAACATGGTAGAGGAATATGATAGCTTCATTGTTTCAGCTGGATTTCACAGAGGCAAGGAATGTGTCAAACTTGTATAGCTTATCCTGTGGTCAGTAGATATCAGGACCAGAGCCTCCTGAATCCCAGTCCAGCAATGCATCATTGAAACATAGCTGCCGATCACTTAGAGTGAATTGGTTTATCGTTCTTCATGGGGAAGGGTTGCAAATAAACGTTATATACATATCTAGTTTACAGAATAAGTACCATGCAGGCAAAGGTCTCCCTTTCTTTAGCCTGTTAGATCTTTCTCTTCAGTGGCAATGGCTTTTCACCAATATAAGATGATCATTTTGGTATTTTACTGTACAACTATTGGTCCTTTTTAGGTTTCTTTGTGTAATACAAATGATGGCATTCTCTTCCCTCTACTCTCTCCTCTCCACCTCCATCACCCAACATTCTACTGCCTCTTACAATGGTTCCTTTTGTCAAAAATTGCTTTTCCCCCATGTGTTTATCATTAAATAGATTTATTATCATTAAATGGATTATCATAAATGGATTTATTCACCGGTCATTAAGGACTTTTTTTTGTTATACTTATGATGTTTGGGTGCACTGGATGCATTAACTAAACACTTGTTAAGAATCTTCTCTCTGACCCCATGTTCTGACCTCATTTGAAGGTTTTCTCTCTGTATCACTTGTGATCCTGAGCTCTTATTTGTTTCCCATAACTTGCATCCCCTGTCTAGTGGGACAGCAATATTCTCTGCGAGCATTCTGAAGAGGGCTGCAAATGGAGAGCAGCTTTGTGAGAGCTTACATTTCTCAAAAATGCTTTGGCTCTTTCCTCATATCTGACTGATGGTAGGCAGGCATATGACTCTGCACTGGGGGTGATACTCCCCCAGAATCAGATCCACTCACAGTTCCTAGTGATGCCTCTGGAGTGGTACTTGACTTCTTTACTAAGTTTATTAGCTCCTTGGCAATGACATGGTTGTTTCTACCTCACAGGACTGTTGATAGGTTATTTACTGTGTGCTATTGAATAGGAAAGCTTTCCTAATGTGTAGACAATTTAGCTGGTTTGTTTAAATCAACACATCTTTAATCTTTCCTAAATCCTTAATCTCACTAATCTATCCACTGAGAGTGGACCATAATTTATGCTTTTAAACTAAGTTATAACTGGGTAGTGGTGGTACACACCTTTAATCCCAGTACTCAGGAGGCAGAGGCAGGCAAATCTCTGAGTTTTAGGACATTCTGGTCTACAAAGTGAGTTCCAGAACAACCAGGGCTACACAGAGAAACCCTGTCTTGAAAAACCAAACAAATAAAAACCCAAGTTGTAAGTATAAAAATCACACATACATATTCAAATAATTGAACTATTTCTACTATATTAAAAGTTATACTATAAGCTACATTTAAAATTAAAATGTGAGCATTGTTTCACCATGTGAAGAGTCTTGGAAAAACACAGAGCAACATGAATGAATAAATTTACTATTTCACATGATAACCTATTGACTATAGTTAAAAAGACATTCAAAAAGGAAGGCTTTCTTGCTATTGGGCTTCATATATGCACTTATATCTGCTTATAATTAAGATTTTGAGGTAGAAGGCTCAAGTTTGAGGCTCATCCAAACAGAGGATTGACCAGTAGTCCTGGACTAATCTGGTTAGTACAAAATAAGGACATGAGAACTAGAAATGCCTACAAATGGGCGGGGCTAGGAAGATGCCTCAGTCAGCAAAATGCTTGCCACACAAACATGAGGACCTGAGTTCAATCCCTAGCACAAAGGTGAAAAAAGCAAGGCATGGCACAGACCTTATACAGGTCTAGGCTGGATGCAGTTGTTGCAGGAATCTTAAAAGTTCTTATTAATAAAATCAAACCCAAAGCCAGGAATTGGGGTGAACTCTGGAAGATCAGAGAAGCAGAACCATCCACAGCTTCCTCACCTCGCCACTTCCTCAGCAGATCCTGTTTCCTCAGACTGGAAGCCTCTGAGTCCTCATGCAAATGGATCTCAGCTGAACTGCTTCTTGAAAGCCTGAAGCTTAACCAGCTCTAGTTCCTAGTCCTCAGGCCTTAAATACTTGCTTTCTGCCATCATTTCCTGGGATTAAAGGCATGAGTCACCATGCCTGGCTGTTTCCAGTGTGGCTTTAAACTCACAGAGATCTGGATGGATCTCTGCCTCCCAAGTGATAGGATTAAAGGCCACCATTTTCTGGCCTCTATATCGATATGTTCTGTTGTTCTCTGACCCCAGATAAGTTTATTAGGGTGCACAATATTTGCGGGAACACATATCACCACTTGGGGCCCTAATGATGAGAGGGAAAGTGAACACATGCCCCCATCCCTAACCCAGAAGTATCCCCAACTGATAACCATTTACAAAGGAAAAATTAGTTTTCTTCAATGAAATCACTAGACAAACCTCACTTAGGGGCATGCCTCATGCCTAGCAGTAGATGGCCAACACAAACCCAACTCAACTGTATGGTTGGAGATATTTTTTTGTCTCACAATACTTTGAGCATTTTTTTCCTTTTTACCTTACAGATCTTTTGCTTATATATTATGATTTCCTATTTTGTTTTATGGATTTTTATGTATGTAAATATGTGTGTCTCAGAGTCTATATGCGTTTCTTGTGCTTTTCCTTTGGCTCTTTGTTTGTTTTGTCCTATTCTGGTTTATTTTGTTATTATTAATTATTACTATGATTATTTTCTTGATGCCTATCTACATTCTAATGAGAGAGAGAAAGGGTGTGCATTTGAGTGAGTAGAGAAGTGGGGAGGATCTGAGAGAAGTTGGGAGAGAGAAAATTGTAATCAGGATATAGTGTATTTTTTTTTTAAATCTTATTTCAATTATAAAAAAAAAAAAAAAAAACAACTCCAGGCATGGCAGCACACACCTCTAATCTCAGTGCCAGGAAGAAGGGACAGGAGGATCCTGGTGCTTGCTGGCTATTCACTCTAACCAAATTGGATACCCCCAGGTTCTCTCACAGAGACC